>NW_024426774.1:62095073-62100289 GCF_017311325.1 Ursus maritimus
ATGTTCTCCTCTAGGATTTTGATGGATTCCTGTCTCACATCGAGGTCTTTCATCCATTTGGAGTTTACCTTTGTGTATGGTGTGAGAGAGTGGTCAAGTTGCATTCTTTTGCATGTAGCTGTCCAATTTTCCCAGCACCATTTATTGAAGAGACTGTCTTTTTCTCACCGGATGTTTTTTCCTGCTTTAGCAAAGATTAGTTGCCCAAAGAGCCGAGGGTCCATTTCTGGGTTCTCTATTCTGTTCCATTGGTCTATGTGTCTGTTTTTGTGCCAGTACCATGCTGTCTTTGTGATCACAGCTTTGTAGTACAGCTCGAAATCCGGCATTGTGATGCCCCCAGCTTTGTTTTTCCTTTTCAACAGTTCCTTGGCGATTCGGGACCTTTTCTGGTTCCACACAAATTTAATGACTATTTGTTCCAGTTCTTTCAAAAATGTCATCGGTATTTTGATTGGGATAGCATTGTGAGTGTACATTGCTCTGGGTAGCATGGACATTTTAACTATGTTAATTCTTCTGATCCATGAGCATGGAATATCTTTCCACCTTTTTGTGTCTTCTTCAATGTCTTTCAAGAGTGATTTATAGTTTCTAGAATATAGGTCCTTTACGTCTCCGGTTAAGTTAATTCCAAGGTAACATACGGTTTTTGGCTCTATTGTAAATGAGATGGATTCCCTAATTTCTCTTTCTTCGGTCTCATTATTCGTGTATAGAAATGCAACTGATTTCTGAGCATTGATTTTGTGTCCTGCCACATTACTGAATTGCTCTATAACTTCTAATAGTTGGGAGTGGATTCTTTTGGGTTTTTCATATAGAGTATCATGTCATCTGCGAAAAGAGACATTTTGACTTCTTTGCCGATTTGGATACCTTTTTTCCCTTTTTGTTGTCTGATTGCTGTTGCAAGGACTTCTAGTACTATGTTGAATAATAGTGGCGAGAGTGGGCATCCTTGTCGTGTTCCTGATCTTAAGGGAAAGGCTTCCAGGTTTTCCCCATGGAGAATGATATTTGCTGTAGGCTTTTCATAGATGGCTTTTATGAGATTGAGGAATGTACCCTCTATTCCTACACTCTGAAGGGTTTTAAATCAGGAAAGATGCTGTATTTTGTCAAATGCTTTTTCTGAATCAGTTGAGAGGATCATATGGTTCCTGAGACTTTTCTTGTTGATATGATGTATCACGCTGATCGATTTGCGAATGTTGAACAACGCTTGCATCCCAGGGATGAATCCCACTTGGTCTTGATGGATAATCCTTTAAATGTACTGTTGGATTCTATTAGCCAGGATCTTGTTGAGGATTTTGGTGTCCATATTCATTAGGGAGATCGGTCTGTAATTCTCCTTTTTGATGGGGTCTTTGCCTGGTTTGGGGATCAAGGTAATATTGGCCTCATAGAGTGAGTTCGGTAGCTTTCCTTCTGTTTCTATTTTTTGAAATAGCTTTAGGAGAATAGGTATTATTTCTTCTTTGAATGTTTGGTAGAATTCCCCAGGAAAACCGTCCGGGCCTGGAGTTTTGTTATTTGCAAGGTTGTTTATCACTGACTCAATCTCTTCATAATTAATTGGCCTGTTTAAGGAATCAATTTCTTCCTGTTTCAGTCTTGGAAGTTTATAGGTTCCCAGGAAGGCCTCCATCTCTTCCAGATTGCTTAATTTATTGGCATATAGCTGTTGATAAAAGCTTCTATAATCCTTCCAATTTCATTGGTGTTGGTCGTGAACTCTCCTTTTTCATTCATAATTTTATTAATTTGGGTCCTTTCTTTATTCTTTTGGCTAAATCTTGCCAGCGGTCTGTCAATTTTATTGATTCTCTCAAAGAACCAGCTTCTAGTTCTGTTGATCTGCTCTACTGTACTTCTGGTTTCTACTTCATTGATTTCTGCTCTAACCTTGGTCAACTGCTTCCTCGTGCGTGGATTAGGCCTGTCTCTCTGTTGCTGTTCCAGCTTCTTGAGGTGAAAATATAAAAACTGCATTTTAGATTTTTCTATTCTTTAGATTGAGGCTCGGATGGCTATGTATTTCCCCCTTAGGACTGCCTTTGCAGTATCCCATAGGTTTTGGACCGTTGTGTTTTCATTCTCGTTGACCTCCATAAATTGTTTAAATTGATTTTTGATTTCCTGGTTTATCGAGTCATTCCTGAGCAGGATGGTTCTTAGTCTCCAAGTGTTTGAGTTTCTTCCAAATTTGTCCTTGTGGTTGAGTTCCAATTTCAGAGCGTTGTGGTCTGAGAATATGCAGGGAATAATTTCAGTCTTTTGGTATCAGTTGAGACCTGTTTTGTGTCCCAGAACATGGTCTATTCTTGAGAATGTTCCATGGGCATTAGAATAGAATGAGTATTCTTTGGTTCTGGGGTGTAGTGTTCTATATATATCTCTGAGGTCCAATTCATCGAGTATGGCATTCAAAGCTCTTGTTTCGATGTTGCTTTTCTGCTCCGGTGCTCTGTCTATTGCTGATAGTGGAGTGTTGAGATCCCCTACTATTAACGTATTTTTATCTATATATCTCTTTATTCTGGTTAAGAGTTGGCTTGTGTATCTTGCTGCTCCCCTGTTGGGGGCATATATATTTATAATTGTCATATCCACTTGTTGGATACATCCTTTAAGATTAATACAGTGCCCTTCTGTGTCTCTAGCTATAGGCTTTAGTTTAAAATCCAATCTGTCTGATATGAGAATTGTTACCCCAGCTTTCTTTTGAGGTCCATTGGCACGAAAGATGGTATTCCATCCCTTTCCTTTCAGTCTGAATGTATCTCTAGGTTCAAAATGAGTCTCTTGTAGACAGCAAATGGATGGGTCATGTCTTTTTATCCAATCTGCAACCCTGTGGAGTGTTATGGGAGCATTTAGGCCATTCACATTGAGACTGATTATTGAGAGATATGATTTTAATGATGCCATGTTGCCAGTAAAGTCTTTGTTTCTATAGATTGTGACTTTCTGTTCTGTATCACTCTTGGGGCCTTTATACTTTTATAGAACCCCGCTTAATATCTCCTCTAGGGCTGGTTTCGTGGTTACGAAATTGGTTAGTGACTGGCGATTCTGAAAGGTCTTTATTTCTCCATCAATTCTGAATGACAGCCTTGCTGGATAAAGGATCCTTGGCTGCATGTTTTTCTCTGAAAGAGCTTTAAAAATGCCCCCCAACCCTTTCTCTCATTCCAGGTCTGTGTAGACAGGTCTGACGTAATTCTGATGCCTTTGCCTTGGTACGTGAGAAATTTCTTTGCCCTGGCCGCTTTCAATACTGTATCCTTGGATCTAATATTTGCGAAATGCACTATGACGTGACGTGGTGTAGGTTTTTCGTGGTTGAGCTTGGGAGGGGTCCTCTCTGCCTCTTGGACACGAACGTTTGTTTCCCTTGCTAGATTAGGGAATTTTTCAGCTACAATTTGTTCAAATATCTCTTCTAGACCTCTGTTTTTCTCCACCCCCTCGGGGATGCTGATGATTCTGACATTGGTTCGTTTCATTGAGTCAGTAATCTCCCATAACCTACATTCCTGAGCGTGGATTTTTTTGAGTCCAGATTCTATTTTAGCTTTTTCTTCTACTAATCCATCCTCCAAATTCGCTGATACGTCCTTCTGCCTCATTCACCCTAGCCATCAGAGCCTCTAGTTTTGACTGCATTTGGCTCATAGAATTTTTAATTTCTGCCAGATTCGCTCCCATTTCCGCCCTTAGAGATTCTATATTCTCATTAACATTTTTGTTAATACTTTTTTCAAGTCTACACATCATCTTGACCATTGTTACTCTGAATTCCATTTCTGATAATTTGGTTATATCCATATCCCATTAGTTCTGTGGCAGAGGCCACAGACTCATTGTCTTTTCTTTGCTGGGGGGGACTTCTCCTTCTCATCATTCTGATGAGGAGAGGTTGCGGGGTTGTCCAGAGCACAAACTATTGACCGGGACCAAGGCCGTGCACCCTTGATTTATAGGGATCTTAGGGATGTGGGCTTCTTGATTTTTCAGCCTGCCTTCTGGGGGAGGGGCCTGCCGCGCCTATACTCAGGCAACCCTGTTTGGGTAGGGTCTCCGTGTCCCCTGCGAGAGGGGATGGGAATGGGCACACTGTGAGCCGTTGTTTCCAGGCTTTTGTTCTCTGGCGGCTTTCCCTGGCGGTTTGCTGTGCCTCTTCTGAGAGTCAGAGCAGCAGTGGCCGAATCTCAGCCTCTGTCTCAGAACAGAGGGATCGCGGCCCGTTCTCCACTGATGTTCTGGCCACTTTAACTCTGTTACTGTTGGTGCTGCTCAACCCTGCAGCGTCCCGGGATGTGCGCCCCACACCCGGCGTCCCAGCCCTCACTTCCAGGGCCGGCGCGTCTCTGTCCTTTGTGTTTCTAACACCGCCAGCCGCTAGCCTCGCCCATGCGCTCCGAAGCTCCGGCCCTCAGTCTGGTGGCGCGCGCTCCCGGCTCACGGTCTCAGTCTGCTGTTTTGCGGGTGCCGTCCGTGAGCCCACCCGCTCCCCCGCGCAGGTGGCTACCGCTTCCCGGCGCCGGAGCGCGGCGGCTCCCTCCCCCTTCCGTTTATCTTCCGATATCTGTGCGCGGTTTCACGGCTCCCCTCATCGTACCTCGATACTCAGCGCTGGAGATGTTCATTTGTAGAGATCCAGATGTATCTTCCTGCGTCTCAGGTTGGTTCCGTGGATGTTCAGGCTGGTCTGGTACCTATCCAGCTCGACTCAGGGGACCGGCTGAAAAAGGGGTCCCCAACTCCTCTGCCATCTTATCTCCCATCCTTATGACAACTTTTAAAGATAAAGAGATGAATAGAATGCTGTATTTGCCCTCAAAATCCTCATTAAATGTTACAGAGATACTGGAGTGTAAAGAAATACTATAATCCAGTGTGAAGTATAATAATTGAATACAGAAGTTAGTTATTAATAAAAATAGTTTCAGTAATTGTACTTATATTTCTTGAGCCCATATTATATAACAAGTGTTCTTCTGTCTTATTTTTTATTGTATTCTGATAACTACCCAATGATAGACACATTATTATTATTTTAAATAAGAGGCCTCAGGTGAGGCACAGGTAAAGGAAAACAACTTATCCAAGGTAACACAGCTACTAGAAGATGGAATTAGGCTTTGATCCCAGCTAGTCTGACTTCAGAACACCAAGTAAGAGGTGGCTACCATTCAGGAGAGAGA
>NW_024426774.1:62100299-62164401 GCF_017311325.1 Ursus maritimus
TTTCCAGGCTTTTGTTCTCTGGCGGCTTTCCCTGGCGGTTTGCTGTGCCTCTTCTGAGAGTCAGAGCAGCAGTGGCCGAATCTCAGCCTCTGTCTCAGAACAGAGGGATCGCGGCCCGTTCTCCACTGATGTTCTGGCCACTTTAACTCTGTTACTGTTGGTGCTGCTCAACCCTGCAGCGTCCCGGGATGTGCGCCCCACACCCGGCGTCCCAGCCCTCACTTCCAGGGCCGGCGCGTCTCTGTCCTTTGTGTTTCTAACACCGCCAGCCGCTAGCCTCGCCCATGCGCTCCGAAGCTCCGGCCCTCAGTCTGGTGGCGCGCGCTCCCGGCTCACGGTCTCAGTCTGCTGTTTTGCGGGTGCCGTCCGTGAGCCCACCCGCTCCCCCGCGCAGGTGGCTACCGCTTCCCGGCGCCGGAGCGCGGCGGCTCCCTCCCCCTTCCGTTTATCTTCCGATATCTGTGCGCGGTTTCACGGCTCCCCTCATCGTACCTCGATACTCAGCGCTGGAGATGTTCATTTGTAGAGATCCAGATGTATCTTCCTGCGTCTCAGGTTGGTTCCGTGGATGTTCAGGCTGGTCTGGTACCTATCCAGCTCGACTCAGGGGACCGGCTGAAAAAGGGGTCCCCAACTCCTCTGCCATCTTATCTCCCATCCTTATGACAACTTTTAAAGATAAAGAGATGAATAGAATGCTGTATTTGCCCTCAAAATCCTCATTAAATGTTACAGAGATACTGGAGTGTAAAGAAATACTATAATCCAGTGTGAAGTATAATAATTGAATACAGAAGTTAGTTATTAATAAAAATAGTTTCAGTAATTGTACTTATATTTCTTGAGCCCATATTATATAACAAGTGTTCTTCTGTCTTATTTTTTATTGTATTCTGATAACTACCCAATGATAGACACATTATTATTATTTTAAATAAGAGGCCTCAGGTGAGGCACAGGTAAAGGAAAACAACTTATCCAAGGTAACACAGCTACTAGAAGATGGAATTAGGCTTTGATCCCAGCTAGTCTGACTTCAGAACACCAAGTAAGAGGTGGCTACCATTCAGGAGAGAGAGTGATTAATCCCTTTTGAAAACTGAATAGAAGTCAGCCATGTCAATGCAGGTATGAGACCAAATTGCTGGGGAAGAGTGCGTCAGGAAGAGGAGTACCTTGAGAAAAAGCACATATATAGGACAGAACCTTGAAACTATAAACAGTTAAAAAAATTCTACATCTCAGTCTGAGGGAATAAACAGAGAGAGATGCAGCTGCAGAGATAAGGGAAGAATGAAGCTGTGGAGATTTGAATGGCATTCTGAGGAGCGTTGACTTAAGATCGAGGGCTACAGGGAGACAGGGAGGCCTGTATGGGCTGGAGTGAAATGCTCACATTTGTGTTAGAAAAATCACCATGGTCATAATGTGGGGAATAAATGGGAGTGTGGGAAGAGCCAAGACAAGAAGAATGATAAACCTGTTGCACCATCCAGCCAAAACAAGAGTGGGGCCTTGATAGCATGGGTGCAGTGATGACAGAGGGAAGAGGACAGAAACAAGAGACATCTGAGGAGATAAACAGATCTGGGTAGTGGTTTGAGAGTGAGACGGCTGAGCAGACTAGACTAACTTGAGGCATTCCCTTGGGGGACTCTGAAGCGTGTGGCACAATTGTAAATAATTAACTGCGGGTGAAATCACTTTCACTGAAGACATGAAAATTGGAGGTTTCTTCTGAAAACGGAACAAAAATAATGAACTGTTTTAAGTTCTTTTGCAAGTCAAATCAAATGCAACTTTTCTGACACAGTTATCTACCAGCTAAGAAACTTAAAAAACTGCAAAGGAAAAACACATCATCATTGTGCCAAAATAACTCCTTTACATGGCATTAGTCATCATTACATAAGAGGTTTTTTTTCCCCTCCTTTTAAGAGCTTACATTAAATAACACCAATTCTTAGTTTCTGTAGCCACAAAATAAAGACACACTGTCTATACTACCACAATCATCTACTGTAGAGTTTTGCAACCTTGGTGCTAGAAGTGATTCCTTTTTCTGACTGTGGAAACACAATCTCTACAAAAGATGGGAGCAGTTTCAGATAAAACACCCAACATGTTCATATCAGTCTTCAAGAAGCTCTTCTATGGAGGTTTGTGGAGCAAAGTTTAAAAATCAGTACTCCATGAAACTCAGGAATTTTCCATGGGATTCTGTTAAATGCTTTTTGATTGTAAGTTCATTTTAGTTCATTTGCTTCTTAAAAACAATCTGGGATGAATGCTTATCCTGGGAAGAATCAACCATAGGAAAACTTACATCTTATACCTTATTCAGAGAAAGAATAAGGAATGGTTCTTTATTTGCTTAATTGATTTTATGGGTATGGATCCTAAGGAGAGACAGAAGTTTAAGGAGAATTCTCTTTCGGGGTGTCTGGGTGGCTCAGGAGCTTAAGCGTCAGACTCTATCTAGATTTCGGCTCAGGTCATGATCTCAGGGTCCTAAGATGGAGCCCCGTGTTGGGCTCTACACTCAGTGGGGAGTCATATTGAGGATTTTCTCTCTCCCTCTCCCTTGTCTCTCCCCCACCCATTCTCTCTCTCTCTAAAATAAATAAATAAATCTTAAAAAAAATCTTGCAATGATCCCAGAGAATTATGGTTAAAATGTGGATGGCAGAGGGGAAAGAGGAAAGGGATAAATCATAAAAACACATACCAAGAGAGAACACCATTCACACTGTACTTAAAAGATGAGGAATATCTTACTCCTTCCTAACAAATTTCTAATCTGCATGCTTTCACAAATTTCCAAAGCACTAATACTGATACTAATCCTAGTATCAGTTAAAAATTCTCTTGAGTTAGAGAATTTCCAAAAGTATCAGACTTAAGACCGGTTTAAATAAGCAAGCATCTCATTAATTCAAATAATGTCTGTCAGTACAGTGATTAGCACAGAGCAGGTGTTCATAGGCATAAACCCAAAGTGATATAGCCCAAACAGTTACTGTATCAGGTTGAAGCCTAGTGATTTATGTGTATACTGTATATGTGTATAATGTATACTGTAAAGGAGGCAACCTCAACAGCACAGCTAAGAAGTCCAAGAGCCTCTTTTTAACTTGGGTTCAGAAGAGTAAATCCTTAGCAGTCACTATCAGCTGAGCTTGGTTAAAATAAATAAATAAATAAATAAATAAATGCACATTTAATTTGTAAATTGAAAGCTGCTCTTCTGCTGTTACAGGGTAAAGAAAAGCAATACATAATCTACTGGATAATTCTAAAGCACTAGATACCACTAAAAGGCAATGGAGATGAAAACTAGATTCTAGACTTCTGTGAAGTACAAAATATTTTGTTATATGCAAGAGAATATGAGGAGATGGAGTTTTTTAAAAATTGTATAAGAAATGAAGAATTTTTAGACTGTGTTAAGTCCCTGTGAGTATATTCATGATATTTATGTATGGCACATATAATTTTGAGCAAACAATAAGCACATAGAAGAAAAATCCTTTTATTTCCAAAATAATTTGTTGGATTAAAAGCTTTACATATCTTAAAATATTTCCATTCTAATTTCCTCAAGCGAAATTTCATTTACATATGTAATACAACATTTAGCAATATAAAAATAAACCCAACTCCCACAGAATCATTTGTGAAGAGGAAATCTTAAATGCATTCAAAAGACAATGAACCACTTGTACCACCCAGCAGTTACATATCTCAATAGAACATTAAATTTTCCCAAACCCTTAACTGAGCCAAAATGAGTCAATTATAGGAAAGAGAGGGTATTATCCATGGCAAGGGCACAAAGGAGGTTCAAATCTCTCTCCTCTAAGGAGGGGCCTCTAAAGAGTTCTTAGATTTGGGATCTTAAACATGGCCTTTGGTTATCTCTTTCCATGTTCAGGTCAGTTCCTCCTTCATCTAAATGTTTCTTTAGCATTAACTGCCTGGACAATGATATTATTTTACCTCATTCCTCCATCTTCACCCCAACTGTTTATTAACACCGAGGGGAAAATAATCTAGGCATCTGGGAGGTGTCAGCCTGTCACTGCCATAGTGACAGAGCAGCTATAAATGTTGGCAGGGATGTGACTTGCCTTTCAATAAGGATCCGTCTCCTGCAAGACACACAGCAATATACAAGTTCTACAGCTAGCCTGAGTTGTCAACAATGAATTGCAAAAGGGTGGTTTGTGTGCATCTAAGGCTATTTAGCTTTATCAAATGGCTTTGCTTGTTTCCCATGGGAAATAAATTTTAAAAGATCTAGAACTGGTAATTTGTATTGATAACTTTGGGGGTTTGGGGGGTTTTTTCTGATAACTTTATTTTTAATTTATCAGTTCTGCTTTCCAGAGACAATCCAAAAAGGTCAAGACTCTGGATTCCTGAAGAGCTGATACCCAAACATTTTTCCAGAAGGACTGTGAATCAGCATAAGGAGGTAAATGATTTCCATGCTCTGATATCAGCCTAGAAACAATCATTCTAGACATTTATATTTTCCATATTAAAATTTACAAAGAACTTAAATGTACATTATTTCCTATAGTCTTTGAAAACAGAAGACAGTGTAGAGGAAAAAAAAACATTGAACAGAGCAGCAAGATACCCAGATTCCAGGAATGGTCATGTCATCACAGGTAGAAATCTGGGTTCCTGGAAAAGTCACCTTGCCCTTTTAGGCCTACTTCTCTTCTATAAAAGAGGATTAGACACAAAATATCTAAAGTAGTTGTAGTTCTAACATTCTGCTAGTCAAGGTAGGACAGATATAGCTCTCAATGAGTAAATTTATTTTCTTCACACTAATGAAAACAGAAGACTAACAGTTTAAGTTATGTGGCCAAAAGCATATGTCTAATAAGTGCTGACTCCAGCCTGATTCCAGACATTTGCATGGAGCCTCCAGTAAGCTAAACCACCCTTTCATGGAACTAGTAAGAAGGTCAGCAGGTAGTATCAATGGCTCTTTTCTCGCGTTGCCACATTTAACAAATAAAAATACAGTATGCCTAGTTAAATTTGAATTTTAGATAAACAATACATTTTTAAATATAAGCATGTACTGTATGATATTTTAGATACACTTATATTTTAGAAGTATTTATTATTTATCTGAAACTCAAATTTAACTGGTTATACTACATTTTGGCAATCTTACCCTTATTCCATGAAGGGATGGGATAGAGGTTTCAGGGTACCTGCTGCACCCACTCACGTCTAAAATCCACATGGGTATCCTATGCCAGAGTCTCTCAGGCACTGAAACTTCCCCACTCCATAGCACCTCCTCCCTCCAGATTACTGGTGCTCTGGAAAGAAGGAACACTTCCCTATTCCTTAGTTGCCTTAAAAGGTATATTCGTCTATTTTCTCTCTGTCAGTCTTATTTCTGAAGATATAAAGCAAGTTTCTGGCCTTCTTCTATGACAAAGTCCTGCACTTGATTCATCCCCTGTCTGACATTACAATCACCTCTATGCTGCATTCTAAACACTCACCTATTTTCCATTCCTCTAGAAAGGATCTTTAATTCTGGATTCTTACCATATGTTTTGGAAATATATGGATTCTGGCGATCTCAGTGAGAACATAATCTGTAACCCTGATATGGGAACTCTCCATAGGGTTGTCCTCCTGCTACCTCCCATGGTCAAAACTTTTCAAGCTTCCAAATATTACCCTTTACTCTCAGTTGGGTGCCCTGTCACTCTCAGCTTGCTTCAGAGATAACATCACAGAGAGCAGCCAACCTGAGGTATGGAATAAGAATTAGTCTAGAACCTTTGTTTTCATATAAAGTGGTCTATATCTTCACAGTTGGCCGGAACTGTGCTGTACAATATGGTAGCTACCAGTCACCTGTGGCTATTTAACCTCAAATTAATTGAAATTAAATAAAACTAAAAATTTAGTTCTTCAGTCACACTAGTCACATTTCAAGTTCTCCGTAGTCACATGTGGCTCCTGACCACAGAACTGATCAGTATACGTATGGAATATTCCCACTATCATACAAAGTTTAAAGAGGATTACTCTAGATCAAGGGTCAACAACCTTGTTCTGTTAAGACCCAGATAATACATATTTGGGGTTCTGACCATACTGTCTCTATTGCATATTCCTCTTTGTACCTTACAATGCTTTAAAAATTAAAAACTATCCTTAACCATTATTATGTTATATAAACTAGTATTACACTAAATGAAATAAGTCAGACTGATGAATACAAATACCATATGATTTCACTTATATGTGGAATCTAAAAAACAAAACAAAAAGACAGAAACAGACTCATAAATACAGAAAACAAACTGATGGTCATCAGAGGGGAAGAAGGTGGGGGGGCAGGTAAAACAGGTCAAGAGGATTGAGAGGTACAAACTTCCAGTTATAAAATAAGTAAGTCACAGAGGTGAAAAGTACAGCATAGAGAATATAGTCAAATATTGTAATCATGGTGTATGGTGACAGATGGTAACTATTTATCATGGTTGAACACTAAGTAAATGCATGGAATTGTTGAACCATTATGTTGTACATCTGAAACTAATATAACATTGTATTTCAACTCTATTTCAGTAACAAAATTTGTATAAATACATACATACATACATAAAACTATTCTTAACTAGCAGTCAGACAAAAAATTGTCCACATGCCAGAGTTAGCCCACAAATCATAATTTGTCAATCCCTCTTTAGACCATTACCCTCACTGAAAAAAACAATTATGTCCACCTTCCGATTTTTCTTTTTATCAGTAAGTTTATCTTCTCCATGACCTCTCAGTTAACTCTCCTCGCTCTGATCACTCCACCTCGTCCTCAGGTTGCCTCAACTTTTATTATATTCATTTGCATTTAGAATCACAAAGAATAGAGGGAGGAGTTAAGATGGCGGAGGAGTAGGAGACACCGTTTTCAGCCGGTCCCCCGAGTCGAGCTGGATAGGTACCAGACCAGCCTAAACAACCACGGAACCAGCCTGAGACGCAGGAAGACGCATCTGGATCTCTACAAATGAACATCTCCAGCGCTGAGTATTGAGGTACGAAGCGGGGAGCCGCTGTGCACAGATATCGGAAGATAAACGGAAGAGAGGGAGGGGAACGCCCGCGTTCTGCAGGCGCCGGGAAGCGGTAGCCACTTGCGGGAGGCGGGGCGGGCTCGTGGTCGGCACCCGCAAAACAGCAGACTGAGACCGTGAGCCGGGTGCGCGCGCCACCAGGCATCTCGCGTAACCCCGGAATCCCGGTGCGCTCACTGGATCCAGACTGAGACCGGGAGATCCGGGAGCGCGCGGGGCGGCTGGCGGCTGGCGGCATTAGAAACACAAAGGACAGAGACGCGCCGGCCCTGGAAGTGAGGGCTGGGACGCCGGGTGTGGGGCACACATCCCGGGACGCTGCAGGGTTGAGCAGCACCAACAGAAACAGAGTTAAAGTGGCCAGAACATTAGTAGAGAACGGGCCGCAATCCTTCTGTTCCGTGACAGAGGCTGAAATTTGGCCGCTGCTGCTCTGACTCTCAGAAGAGGCACAGCAAACCGCCAGGGAAAGCCGCCAGAGAACAAAAGCCTGGAAATACCGGCTCAGAGAGTGCCCATCCCCATCCCCCCTCGCAGGGGACACGGAGACTCTACCCAAACAGGGTTGCCTGAGTATTGGCGCGGCAGGCCCCTCCCCCAGAACACAGAAGGCAGGCTGAAAAATCAAGAAGCCCACAACCCGGGCGCCTGGGTGGCGCAGTCATTGAGCGCCTGTCTTCGGCTTAGGGCGTGATCCCGGCGTTCCGGAAAGGAGTCCCTCATCGGGCTCCTCCGCTGGGAGCCTGCTTCTTCCTCTCCCACTCCCCTGCTTCTGTTCCCTCTCTCGCTGGTTGGCTGCCACATAAATAAATAAATAAAATCTTTAAAGAAGAAGCCCACATCCCTAAGATCCCTATAAAACAAGGGGCACGGCCTGGGACCCAGTCAATAATTTGGGCTCTGGAAACCCCGCACCTCTCTTCATCAGAATGACAAGAAGGAGAAGCCCCCCCCAGCAAAGAAAAGACAGTGATTCTGTGGCCTCTGCCACAGAAATAATGGATATGGATGTAACCAAATTATCAGAAATGGAATTCAGAGTAACGATGGTCAAAATGATGAGTAGAATTGAAAAAACTATTAACGAAAAGGTTACTGAGAATATAGAATCCCTAAGGACAGAAATGAGAGCGAATCTGACAGAAATTAAAAATTCTATGAGCCAAATGCAGGCAAAACTAGAGGCTCTGACGGCCAGGGTCGCAGAAGCAGAGGAACGGGTTAGTGAATTGGAGGATGGGTTAATAGAGGAAAAAATGAAAATAGAAGATGGTCTTAAAAAAATCCACGCCCACGAATGTAGGTTACGGGAGATTACTGACTCAATGAAACGATCCAATGTTAGAATCATCGGCATCCCCGAGGGGGTGGAGAAAAACAGAGGTCTAGAAGAGATATTTGAACAAATTGTAGCTGAAAACTTCCCTAATCTAGCAAGGGAAACAAACATTCGTGTCCAAGAGGCAGAGAGGACCCCTCCCAAGCTCAACCACGACAAACCTACGCCACGTCACGTCATAGTGCAATTCGCAAATATTAGATGCAAGGATACAGTATTGAAAGCGGCCAGGGCAAAGAAATTTCTCACGTACCAAGGCAAAAGCATCAGAATTACGTCAGACCTGTCTACACAGACCTGGAATGAGAGAAAGGGTTGGGGGAGCATATTTAAAGCTCTTTCAGAGAAAAACATGCAGCCAAGGATCCTTTATCCAGCAAGGCTGTCATTCAGAATTGATGGAGAAATAAAGACATTTCAGAATCGCCAGTCACTAACCAATTTTGTAACCACGAAACCAGCCCTACAGGAGATATTACGGGGGGTTCTATAAAAGTAAAAAGGCCCCAAGAGTGATACAGAACAGAAAGTCACAGCCAATACAAACAAAGACTTTACTGGCAACATGGCAACATTAAAATCATATCTCTCAGTAATCAGTCTTAATGTAAATGGTTTGAACCATCCCATAAAACGCCACAGGGTTGCAGATTGGATAAAAAGAAATGACCCATCCATTTGCTGTCTACAAGAGACTCATTTCGAACCCAAAGATGCATTCAGACTGAGAGTAAGGGGATGGAGTACCATCTTTCACGCAAATGGACCTCAAAAGAAAGCTGGGGTAGCAATTCTCATATCAGATAAATTGGATTTTAAACTACAGACTATAGTTAGAGATGCAGAAGGGCACTATATTATTCTTAAGGGAAGTATTCAACAAGTGGATATGACAATTATAAATATATATGCCCCCAACAGGGGAGCAGCAAGATACACAAGCCAACTCTTAACCAGAATAAAGAGACATATAAATAAAAATACATTAATAGTAGGGGACCTCAACACTCCACTCTCAGAAATAGACAGAACACCCTGGCAAAAACTAAGCAAAGAATCAAAGGCTTTGAATGCCATACTCGACGAGTTGGACCTCATAGATATATATAGAACACTACACCCCAGAACCAAAGAATACTCATTCTATTCTAATGCCCATGGAACATTCTCAAGAATAGACCATGTTCTGGGACACAAAACAGGTCTCAACCGATACCAAAAGATTGAAATTATCCCCTGCATATTCTCAGACCACAACGCTCTGAAATTGGAACTCAACCACAAGGAAAAATTTGGAAGAAACTCAAACACTTGGAGACTAAGAACCATCCTGCTCAGGAATGACTCGATAAACCAGGAAATCAAAAATCAAATTAAACAATTTATGGAGACCAATGAGAATGAAAATACAACAGTCCAAAACCTATGGGATACTGCAAAGGCAGTCCTAAGGGGGAAATACATAGCCATCCAAGCCTCACTCAAAAGAATAGAAAAATCTAAAATGCAGTTTTTATATTCTCACCTCAAGAAGCTGGAACAGCAACAGAGGGACAGGCCTAATCCACGCACGAGGAAGCAGTTGACCAAAATTAGAGCTGAAATCAATCAAGCAGAAACCAGAAGTACAGTAGAGCAGATCAACAGGACTAGAAGCTGGTTCTTTGAGAGAATCAATAAAATTGACAGACCACTGGCAAGACTTATCCAAAAGAAAAGAGAAAGGACCCAGATTATTAAAATTATGAATGAAAAAGGAGAGGTCACGACGAACACCATTGAAATTGGAAGGATTATTAGAAATTTTTATCAACAGCTATATGCCAATAAACTAAGCAATCTGGAAGAGATGGAATCCTTCCTGGAAACCTATAAACTACCAAGATTGAAACCGGAAGAAATTGATTCCTTAAACAGGCCAATTAATTATGAAGAAATTGAGTCAGTGATAAACAACCTTCCAAATAACAAAACTCCAGGCCCGGACGGTTTTCCTGGGGAATTCTACCAAACATTCAAAGAAGAAATAATACCTATTCTCCTAAAGCTATTTCAAAAAATAGAAACAGAAGGAAAGCTACCAAACTCATTCTATGAGGCCAATATTACCTTGATCCCCAAACCAGGCAAAGACCCCCTCAAAAAGGAGAATTACAGACCGATTTCCCTAATGAATATGGACGCCAAAATCCTCAACAAGATACTTGCTAATAGAATCCAACAGTACATTAAAAGGATTATCCATCACGATCAAGTGGGATTCATACCTGGGATGCAAGCGTGGTTCAATATTCGCAAATCAATCAGCGTGATACATCATATCAACAAGAAAAGACTCAGGAACCATATGATCCTCTCAATCGATGCCGAAAAAGCATTTGACAAAATACAGCATCCTTTCCTGATTAAAACCCTTCAGAGTGTAGGAATAGAAGGTACATTTCTCAATCTCATAAAAGCCATCTATGAAAAGCCTACTGCAAATATTATTCTCAATGGGGAAAAGCTGGAAGCCTTTCCCTTAAGATCAGGAACTCGACAAGGATGCCCACTCTCGCCACTATTATTCAACATAGTACTAGAAGTCCTTGCAACAGCAATCAGACGACAAAAAGGGATCAAAGGTATTCAAATTGGCAAAGAAGAAGTCAAAATGTCTCTCTTTGCAGATGACATGATACTCTATATGGAAAACCCAAAAGAAGCCACTCCCAAACTATTAGAAGTTATAGAGCAATTCAGTAACGTGGCGGGATACAAAATCAATGCTCAGAAATCAGTTGCATTTCTATACACGAATAACGAGACCGAAGAAAGAGAAATTAGGGAATCCATCCCATTTACAATAGCACCAAAAACCATACGTTACCTTGGAATTAACTTAACCAGAGACGTAAAGGACCTATATTCTAGAAACTATAAATCACTCTTGAAAGACATTGAGGAAGACATAAAAAGATGGAAAGATATTCCATGCTCATGGATTGGAAGAATTAACATAGTTAAAATGTCCATGCTACCCAGAGCAATCTACACTTTCAATGCTATCCCGATCAAAATACCGAGGACATTTTTCAAAGAACTGGAACAAATAGTCCTTAAATTTGTATGGAAACAGAAAAGGCCCCGAATCTCCAAGGAACTGTTGAAAAGGAAAAACAAAGCTGGGGGCATCACAATGCCGGATTTCGAGCTGTACTACAAAGCTGTGATCACAAAGACAGCATGGTACTGGCACAAAAACAGACACATAGACCAATGGAACAGAATAGAGAGCCCAGAAATGGACCCTCGGCTCTTTGGGCAACTAATATTTGATAAAGCAGGAAAAAACATCCGGTGGGAAAAAGACAGTCTCTTCAATAAATGGTGCTGGGAAAATTGGACAGCTACATGCAAAAGAATGAAACTTGACCACTCTCTCACACCATACACAAAAATAAACTCCAAATGGATGAAAGACCTCGATGTGAGACAGGAATCCATCAAAATTCTAGAGGAGAACATAGGCAGCAACCTCTACGACATCGGCCAAAGCAACCTTTTTCATGACACATCCCCAAAGGCAAGAGAAACAAAAGATAAAATGAATTTATGGGACTTCATCAAGATTAAAAGTTTCTGCACAGCCAAGGAAACAGTCAGAAAAACTAAGAGGCAGCCCACGGAATGGGAGAATATATTTGCAAATGACACTACAGATAAAGGACTGGTATCCAAGATCTACAAAGAACTTCTCAAACTCAATACACGAGAAACAAATAAACAAATCAAAAAATGGGCAGAAGATATGAACAGACACTTTTCCAATGAAGACATACAAATGGCTAACAGACACATGAAAAAATGTTCAAAATCATTAGCCATCAAGGAAATTCAAATCAAAACCACACTGAGATACCACCTTACGCCAGTTAGAATGGCAAAAATAGACAAGGCAAGAAACAACAATTGTTGGAGAGGATGTGGAGAAAGGGGATCCCTCCTACATTGTTGGTGGGAATGCAAGTTGGTACAGCCACTCTGGAAAACAGTGTGGAGGTCCCTTAAAAAGTTAAAAATTGAGCTACCCTATGATCCAGCCATTGCACTACTGGGTATTTACCCCAAAGATACAGACGTAGTGAAGAGAAGGGCCATATGCACCCCAATGTTCATAGCAGCAATGTCCACAATAGCTAAATCGTGGAAGGAGCCGAGATGCCCTTCAACAGATGACTGGATTAAGAAGTTGTGGTCCATATATACAATGGAATATTACTCAGCTATCAGAAAGAACGAGTTCTCAACATTTGCTACAACATGGACGGCACTGGAGGAGATAATGCTAAGTGAAATAAGT
The DNA here is from genome assembly GCF_017311325.1 of Ursus maritimus. NCBI lineage: Eukaryota > Metazoa > Chordata > Mammalia > Carnivora > Ursidae > Ursus > Ursus maritimus. The sequence goes on from NW_024426774.1 coordinate 62,113,105, forward strand.
CAAGCAGAGAAAGACAACTATCATATGATTTCTCTCATCTATGGAACATAAGAACTAGGATGATCAGTAGGGGAAGAAAGGGATAAAGAAAGGGGGGGGTAATCAGAAGGGGGAATGAAACATGAGAGACTATGGACTATGAGAAACAAACTGAGGACTTCAGAGGGGAGGGGGGTGGGGGAATGGGATAGACCGGTGATGGGTAGTAAGGAGGGCACGTATTGCATGGTGCACTGGGTGTTATACACAACTAATGAATCATCGAGCCTTACATCGGAAACCGGGGATGTACTGTATGGTGACTAACATAATATAATAAAAAATCATTAAAAAAAAAAAAAAAGAATCACAAAGAATAATCTTTCATATAGTTTTCCTCCATGAAAAGATTGAAGGATTTATAATGATTTTTATCTGAGTAAGTTTTATCTCTCAAGAACCAGAGAACAAGTTACAAGAAGGCCCTCCCTGTGTCTCCTTTTCTACTTGTCTCACTCCTCTGGATTACCTAACATTATCTTGAAGCCACAAGACAAAGTATGTGTTGAGTAACAAGAATTTATCTTACATTTCACAATATTATGGAATATGAAAAAATGTAAAAACCTCATAGTCCTTTTTGTGCGTCTGATTAAATATGAATTATATATGATGTTTTTATATATTCTACCATCTATGATCTATATAATACATAATCATTAGACTGCTTGCCATACTAAAATAGAAAACGGGGTGTAGCTATTCTATTCTTTCACACTCCTCAAGGTTTTTCTTACTTTTTGTTTTCCCTATATAGAAAAGAAAATTGGAGAAAGAGAAGAGAACTAGGGGATATGAGGTTAAAACCTACTTTTTAGGAGTGCAATAGGCAATGTAGGTTTAATAGAAGAATATAGCATTCAGTATTTACAAAGTTGTATGTGACTCCTATCAACCCATCAACTATAGCCAAAGCTAGCTAATTAAAGTGTAATAATTGCTTCAGATATGACTTAGTCAAACTTCATATTTCTCTCCTGGGTGAAGAAATGAATGAGAAATCTAACTGCATTGAACTCTAGACCAAGACAAATGTTCTTTTAAAGCAAAGACAACTGACTGCTAGACAAAAATCGTATTTTCAAAATCTGCATTTTTCTCTTCCATCTTGAACTTGTACTAAATATATTTTACTTTTTAAGGCACTTGAGGAAGATAGGATTGCTGTATCCTAATATGACTATTCCATAGACAATTCAGTTTATTTTCCCATGATCTGCTTATAAATGCAAGTCTCTTAACATTTCTTCCTTCATGTGGAAAGATACACCCACCTTCATTCAGGGATTTAATTTACTTTGAAAATCGATTTCATTTAACATGCAGCATGATCTCAATATTTAACAGCTGTGTTAACAGGAATTGATATACTGAACAGTTCTGCTAAAAGCTAGAAATCTGATACCCTGTCTCTACAAAATGTGAGAGAGTACAAAAATATACTGAGTTATAAAGTGTAATGGAGCTGAAAGGTAAAAACTTAAAAATCAATTAGCTGGCATCTAATGTTTGAAAGAATGCTTGAGATATATTTTGAATTTCTTTTTTACAAATCTTACTTCTATCATTTGGTACAATATGTCAGTGGAATGACAGAGACTTAGGATAATAATTCAGTACGACAGGGTACCATGTTTTTCATAATACAAAAAGATTAAAGTGGATATATTACCAATACCTGGACTTCTTTCATTAATTGGCCTTCGTTGTGTGAATTATGATGCCAGAATTTGTACTAGTTACTGACAGACTAAAATACCCAGGACTTGGCAACCTCATTTTCTAAAAGTCAATCAAGAGAGGGAGAACACTGGGTTAATCATGAATTCCCCACATGTGAGCAAAGTGGCCCAATTCAGCAACTTCTCCTCAGGCAGGGACCCAGCCCACTGTAGCAGCATGACACAGGACACTGCATTGACAGCCTGGGGCCGTGCTGCTAAAAGGGAATGACAACAAGTCGCTATTAGATTTCCACATGAGTAAGGCCATTTTCCAATTCTTTTGCAAAGAGCTGACATATCTGATTATAGCAAAAGACTGCCCATCCGCAAGGAGAAATTGATGTACACAAGGAAATTGCTATCGTTTTTGGAACCCCACTGTAAACAGGGAATGCTGGTTTTTGCCACACAGAGGTGGAGACAAGATTGCCAAAGGTTGTCAGGGCAGGTGAGACTGATCTTTATTTAGAGAATTCGGTTAAGTTTCTCTATCTAAAGATTGTTTAAAAAAAGAAAACCATTAAAATCCATTTCAGACAATCCCTGGGTAGAATGTAAAATAGATCTTCAAAAGTAAGAGCTGTGTATTTATGTTAGGTGACACTTTATGTTGTAGATGAACAATGTGGTCAGTTGCCAAAAGGTTTTACACCTCCCTGCCCAATGCTATAAACCTCCAAACTTAAATACCGGCTTACAGAAGGTCATGGAGATTTAAGTTAGCAGAAACTCACCATCTTGGTAAGAATTAACTGTCACTATTTCACATTATGATTTAGGCTGATCAGATTAAGGCAATTCCTTGAGTACACACAAGACAGTTGAAACCAAGAAGAAAAGCAAAGAAGAAAAATTTGTCAACTTGAAAATTTTGTGGTTATAAAAGTATATTGGAATGGAAAAGAATGATATAATGTCATATACACACCGAAGGCTGATAGTTTGCATCAAATCTAAAATAGGAAACAAATGGGAGAATGGGGATTTATAAATATTGTTCTATAATATCCAGGAGAAATGGTGCTCTGACTCTAGTCAACTGGTACTGATTTGCTGGGCAGAAAAAAGTTTCTCGTGTGGAAAAGAGCAATTTACTATGGTTCCCAATGTTCCCTACAGTGTATTCCCTGGAGCACAAATCATTTCATTAAAACAAAAAAACAACAAAAAAATTCATCATCTAGTAACTTTTAAAAAACACTGTATGCTACGTACTCTACTAATGGACTGATGATGGAAATTAGCATATTATGAGCTCTAGGAGAATTTCTGGCTAAGAAAACTTGTTAACTTGGTTAACCAAAAATTTTTCAAACTTACTCAGCCATGTGGGTGACCTGACTCCCAACACCAAATAGCTACTAGTGTTCCATGAAACTAGTATCTGTGACACATGTTACAGATTAAAATATTATTTATAAACCATTTCTTTTGCCCTAACTGCATACTTCGCAAACACTCCTATGATCATAATGTGGGATTTGGTATGAATCGACCTACCTGGAAATCAAGGCTTATGCAGAAGGCCTGTTCCATATTTTAGGTTAGGTGTATATCCTACTCCTTTCCCAGGGCCTTCCTATCACCAGATAAATTGCTAATGTGTATTCTGAAAACAAGAGCTGAGATCCTGAAGCAGAGCTCTTGATTTATTTTTAGATTTACTCTGTCTCTGCACAATCCTTTCTCTGTTACTCTAGAAAAACACTTTCCTTCAGAAAGGGGTAAAGACAGAGGGAGAAATTTTATCAATTAATATTAATAATTTAACAAATACACATACCCAACTAAGGACTTTACTTCCCTCTTTATCCCAGTAGAGCTACTGATCTTTGGAGCAGAATGAGAAGGAAACTCCAAGGAGAGAGATCATCCTTGATTGTGCTGGGGGCAAATCTTCAACCATGGATCTGCCTTCTGAACAGGCTGGAAAATCTCACTGAGCATTCAGCCTGTTACTTTGGAATTTTTAATCGTCTGCATCCTGAAATGAACCCAAATATCTATATCTTCTCGAACTTAAAAATCTCTTTAAAATGAACAACAAAAAAAACTATAAAAACAACGGTCCTGTAACACAGGGAGATAAGACCAATGTCATTCATATCTTTGAAATTTAAAAACTTCCTTAAGGGTTGAAGGCAAATGAAACAAGACTGATAGAAAAGAGCAGAGGAAAAAAAATAAACCTAAGATATCAGATGTCCAATGAAGTATTTCAGTTCACTGGGCTTACTCTTCATCACTCTGCAGAGCAGATGAGAGCAGTGTCTACTGCCCCCACACTGATGCCCTGAGGACTGTTTCCTGAAAGCCCATGGATCATCTGTCCAGAGAGGGCTCATAGTGTATATGGGTGATGAAAGACAAGAGCAGTCTCTAAAAAGACAGAAAAGCAAAAAGGACTTCTATCTGCCTATAAGACTGTTCTGTGAGGTACCAGTTCATATGTGGGAGAAGGTCCAAGCACCAAAGAAGTAGCACAGTTCTGGAGGCACCAAGAGCTCTCACACTAGTTGAGCAAATCAATTTCAAGCACCCACTGAGCTCCTTACCACCTCCCTCCACATGATAAGCAGATGCAGGCCCAGTGAAAAGATAAATAGGACAGAAAAGCTGAGACACAAAGAGTTTAGATCCAGAAGTTTTGGGGCCCATTAATTAATTATGAGTTTCAGAATGAAAATACAGAAAGAATACAAAGGAAGGAATAATAAAAAATAAAGTCAAAACCTATATATGAAAAAAAACCTAAGTCTAATGACTGACTATAGCATTAGTGCAAAAGAAACCCACACTGAGGTGAAGTTTCAAGAATCTAAATAGAAGAGAAAAAGTCAGCAGCCTCCCTGGAGAAAGAATAAAAATTTATCTACTGGCAAGGAAAAATCAAATTGCTATCAAAGCTTTTATCAGTAACACTAGTCTTCAGAAAATTATGAATCACATCTTCAGTGTTCTGAGAAAAATAACAAAAATAGTATTTGAGTATAAGAACAAAATGAAAATATACATAAGGATGCATGGGACTAAGAATACTTATAGACATTTTGGGAAAAAAAATACCAAAGGGCACCCCTGCAAAGCATAAACAACAACAAAACTTCAGAGAGGAAAACATGAGGATTAAAAAAAAAATTTAGTGGTCTTTAGACAATAAAAGGGAAAGGGGGTAGGAGGAACCTCTAGCTAAGCTTAAAACTGACTATTGCATGTTATATGAGAAAAAGTCAAAATACGGAGTAAAATCACAAATGATTTGGTAATGATGGAAGGAGTATGACTACTTAAAAATAGACTGCCGTTCTTTTTCCATCTCAGTTGAAACAAATCATCCTTTAAATTTCTATGATCCACTGAGTATAAAATTCACCATCTTGAGCCATTGTTCATATGCTTCATGAAAGTATATAAAGGTCAGCGAGACGGTAACTTCAGAGCCCACATCATCATTTAAAGCATGATATGGGATACACCCTCCCAAAATCCTGACTGGAACTGTAAGAGAGACATGCTTAATATTCCAACACTTACTGTGAGTTGGGATGAACAAGTGGAAATGAGAAGACTTTTCTTGGTAGGCTACAGACAACAAAGAAACATATTTAAATTAGGAGTAACCAAGGCCAGAGAGAAGGATCTCCTTGTATATTCTCTTAGAGATTGCCTTTATTTTTGTTTTAAAAACCTAACAATGGAATATGGATGAAGAAGACAGTCCACCTTCATTATTAACTATAACATCACTCACCTTTATCATTAAAGATTTGATGGCATACAGGACTATTGTGTATAGGACAATCTGCTAAAAAAAAAAAAAATCTTTACATTTACTCATAATTGTTAGCCTTTGCATTAACCAGAAGACATTTTGATTTTTAAAATCAATCCAGTTGCAGCAGTAAAATCAGTAAAAATCATAACTTTCTGGAAATAAGAGGAGTCCAACAATGAGTTCTTAATAATACCAAATGCTTCTCACAAAGGTCTTTGAGAAATAAATACCATGAGGGGACAAAATAATTCTTTAAAGAATCTGAAATTACTAGAAAAGAGTTTTCTCACGAGGAAAGAATTATTCATTTCTCCTTAAGGAGTAAGTCAAGTTCAGAGGTGTTTGGGATCAAAAGCTGAGGATGGCAGATATCTTCCCACTTTAACTCCCATTTTTATAAAATAATTCCTTACCATGGGTCAGATCTCCTTTTCACCCACTTGCAAAACAGTGAGATACCCACTCCTGTGTAGCCAGATGAGATCATCAATTACTTCATCTCTGTATTCTTCCCATTTCCATTGTTAGCAGAAGAGAGCTCTCTTCCTTTTAACCCCTGCATCCCTCTCCATTTTCACCCCTATTCTGAAGAGGTTTCTAACATCTGGTGAGCATAAGTTATGCTATGAGATATTATCTCTTCAGTAAGAGAGACATTTCCCTTTTTATGACCTCATTATGCTTTTTATTATATATTGAAGAATGAGAACAATCAGGAGAAATTCAACTTGCTGATGTAGATTCAAAAGACCCAGCATGAAATTCAATTTGTCAGATTAAGCATAAGTGTGAGATAAAGTAGTACTCATGGGAAAAACAGGAAAAGAAATAAGTCCAAGGGAGAAAAGACATCATTCCCTGTAGCACCAAACTCTGGATGTGAGAAATACTCCTCACTCTCTATTGGAAATATCTGGTTCTTGTTGGTGATGAACTGTGCCTATTCTTTTCTCAGATTTTAATCAGAACACTAGATTGCATGAATATGGCTCATACTGATCAAAAAGTTCCCACATTGTCCAGATATTTTACCACTGAAATGTATTTAGGGACTGAACCGGTACAATAGCATTTGCCTTGTAAACATTTTATAATCTTTGTTCACTTCCTCATTTTCATTTCTATTTCTTCAAGACTCAAAACAAATGGTTTTCTGTATTATAAAGAATCCATGGGAAATCTCTGGGAGGCAGTCCAAGATGGCAACATAGTAAGACCTTGAACTCACCTTCTCCCATGGATACACTAAATACATACAGCTATATATGGAATAATTCCCACTGAAAAAAGAACTGAAATCTAGCTGAACAGCTCCTCTACAACAAGGGATAAAAGGGTCACATTGAGATGGGTAGGTGAGGCAGCGACTGGGTCTCACCAAAAACCCCACTCTCGGTGCAACAACCTGCAATGGGAGGGATCTCAAAGATCCAGAGCCTCGTGCTAAGGAATGAGAGGTCTGTACCTCACATCAGGCAGCTCAACCTTGGTACCTGCACTGGAGAGACAAGGCCTCAAAAATGTCTGGCTTTGGAAACCAACAGAGCTTTATATCCATGGGATTCAAGCCTTTTCTGAGAGGCTCACACTCAGGTGCACTCATCCCAGGACCCAGTGCAAAGGCGGTAGGTTTGAGAGATGTCTGGATTATATGTGAAGGAGATTCATTTAAAGCATCTGCCAAGGGGCGCCTGGGTGGCACAGCGGTTAAGTGTCTGCCTTCGGCTCAGGGCGTGATCCCAGCGTTGTGGGATCAAGCCCCACATCAGGCTCTTCCATTATGAGCCTGCTTCTTCCTCTCCCACTCCCCCTGCTTGTGTTCCCTCTCTCGCTGGCTGTCTCTATCTCTGTTGAATAAATAAATAAAATCTTTAAAAAAAAAAATAAAGCATCTGCCAAAGGGACAAGGACCAGACTGGACTTTCTTTGGGGAGAGTGGCACTGGCAAATGCCATTTATATACTCTCTCTCTACCCTGCTAGCAAAGGCAAGCACATGCAGACACAGCCTCGCTAAAGATCCAAGTATGCCCCACCCCCAGTGCTCTTCCCTGGCCTAGCTAAAGCTGTGGATGTGTCCCACCCCAAATGCTCTTTCACTAAAACGAAGGATGTCCCCTGCCCTCAGCTCTCTGCTATTGCCTCGCTAAAGCCTGTAGTGAAGCACAGAACACACAAAAGACACCCCTTGATCACCTGGCCCTGGTAGCTAGAGGTATTTGTGTTTCTGGGCCCTATGGGACAGGTTACCACACCCAGGGTACTGAGAAGACAGGAGACTAAAATATACCCCTTAGTCTGCCTGTGAAAAAAAGGCCCATCTACTTGTCCTGGAGCTTCAACCTATGAAACAGGCTTCAGGTTTGCCACAAATCTAGAAGCTACAGAGGCATTCTCAGGGAACACAGTAGGGAGACATCATCCTTGAGCCCTCCCCTGGCCTCACCACAGCTCACTGATACCTCTCAAAATGGAGCTTATAAACTCATCTCTAAGTCCTGATTTTTGCAACTATCACCCAGGGGACACCTCCAGATTCCTGGTCTGAGGGTCAGCAGGATTTACAATTTTATTCCCACAGGACTGTATACATTTGCATACTTCAAAAGCTGCTGCCTGAAGATCTGGCTCCCAATCATCCTGTAACTAGGCGTTGACTTCAACCCCCTTTGAAATGTGGCAGGTCGTGGCAAACCCTCAACAACTGGGATCAATCAAGAATAAATTAGGCTACTCAGACAATCACAAAGGTTTGAGAGACAACAAAGACCTAATGAAAGGCTTAACAATAAGTTTCATCTCCTACACAAGGCCACTCCTTCAAGAATGGGAGGGAAAGCTATTTTTCCTAACACAGAGAAACAAACACGGAAAATCAAGCAAAATGAGGAGACAGAGGAATGTGTTCTAAATGAAAGGACAAGACAAAACCTCAGAAAAAGATCAAAAGAAACAAAGATAAGTAAACTACCTGATAAAGAGTTCAAAGTAATAATCATAGAAATGCTCACCAAACTCAGAAGAATAAACACAGTGAGAATGTCAATAAAGAGAGAGAAAATATAATGAAAGTACCAAATAGAAGTCACAGGGCAGAAGAATACAACAACTGAAATGAAAACTACACTAGAGGGGTTTATCAGCAGACTAGATGAAGCAGAAGAAAAGGCTAGTGACCTGGAAGACAGGGCAGTGTAAGAGCAGCAACAGAGCAACAAGAAGAAAAAAGAATGTTAAGAACTAAGATAGCTTAAGGGACCAACAGGACATCATGTGGAATAACATTCACATTACAGGGGTCCCAGAAGGAGAAGACAAAGAGAAAAATGTAGAAACCTTATTTGAAGAAATAATGGCTGAAAACTTCCCTAACCAGGGAGAGGAAATAGACATCAAGGTCCAGGAAGCAAAGAGAGTTCCAAATATGATGAACTCAAAGAGATCCATACCAAAACATATTATAATTAAAATATCATAAGTCAAAGATAAAGGGAGAATCTTTTAAAAAAAAAAATCTGTTATGTACAAGAGAACTGCCATAAGACTATGAGCCAATTTTTAGCAGAAACTTTGAGGCCAGAAGGGAACGGCATGATATATTCAAAGTGCTAAAAGGAAAAAACTTCCAACTAAGAATACTATACCCACCAAGGTTGTCATTCAGAATAAAAAGAGAGATAAAGTTTTTCAGACAAGCAACAGCTAAGATTTCAACACCATTAAACCAACCTTATAAGAAATGGTAAAGAGACTTCTTTAAACTGAAAAGAAACGGCAAGAAAACATATGAAAGTAAAAATATCACTGATAAAGGCAAATATATAGAAAAGAGAGTGGATTAACCACTTATAAAGCTACTAGGAGGATAAAAGACAAAAGCAGTAAAATTAACTATAACTACACTTATTATTTAAGAGATACACAAAACAAAACGAGGTAAAATATGACATAAAAAACAAAACATGTGGGGTAGCTATAGAGTTTTTAGAATATGTTCATATTTAAGCTGTTATCAACTTAAAGTGTTATATACATAGGCTGTCATATGTGGACTTCTTGGTAATCACGATGCAAAAGTCTATAATAGATACGCAAAAGATAATGAAAAAGAAAGCTAAAGGCATCAAACCACAAGGAAAGAAAGTAAGAGGAAAAGAAAGGTACAAAGAAGAACTAAAAAAAACAGCAAGAAAACAATAAGATGGCAAGCACATGCCCTATCAATAATTACTTTAAATGTAAATAGACTAAATTCTCCAATCAAAAGACAGGGAGTGGCTGAATAGATTCAAAGCGAATAAACAAACAAAATCCTCATCTATATGTTGCCTACAAGAGACTCACTTTGGCCGAATGACACAGACTGAAAGTGAAAGTGTAAGAAGTGAAGTGCATAAATACATTCCATACAAGGGGCACCTGGGTGGCTCAGTCAGTTGGGCATCTGCCTTCATCTAGGGTCATGATCTCAGGGCCCAGGATTGAGCCCTACATTAGGCTCCCCAGACTCTCAGCAGGGAGTCTGCTTCTCCCTCTCCCTCTGCCCCAACCCCTGCTTGTGCTCTCTCTCTTCTCTCTCAAATAAATAAATAAAATCTTTAAAAAAAAAAAAAGATATTCCATACAAATAGAAATGAAAAGAAAGCTGGTGTAGCTATACCTATAGGAGACAAAATGTACTTTAAAACAAAGATTGTAGCAAGAGACAAAGAAGGTTATTAGACAATGTTAAACGGGTCAATCCAACAAGGGGATATAACACCTGTAAATATTTATGTACCTAACAGAGGAGCACCTAAATATATAAAACATATATTAACACACCTAAAGGGAAAAATTGACAGCAATACAATAATAGTAGAAGATTTTGATACCTCACTTACACCAATGGATAGATCATCCTGACAGAAAGTCGATAAGGAAATAGCCTTAAATGACACATTAGATCAGATGGACTTAATACATATATACAGAGCATCCCATCCATCCAAAAGCAGCAGAAAACATATTCTTCTCAAGTGCGCATGGAACATTTTCCAGGATAGATCATATATAAGGCCACAAAAGAAGTCTCAATACATTTAAACAGTCTGAAATCACATTAAGGATCTTCTCTGACCACAATGATATGAAACCAGAAATCGATTACAACACAAACAAACAAAAGCCTGGAAAAACAATAAATACTGAGATTAAACAACATGCTACTGAACAACCAATGATTCAGTGAAGAAATCAAACAATATCTTGAGATAAATGAAAATGTCAACAATATAAAATCTATCAGATGCAGGAAAAGCCATTCTAAGAGCAAAGTTCATAGCAATACAGGCCTACGTCAAGAAACAAAGACTAAAATAAATAATCTAACTTTACATCCAAAGGAATAAGAAAAAGAAGAACAAATAAAGCTCAAAATTAGCAGAAGGAAGGAAATAAGAAAGATCAAAGCAAAAAGAAATTAAATGAGGCTTAAAAAAAACAAAAGAAAAGATCAATGGAAATAAGATTTGGTTCTTTGAAAAGAAACAAAACTGACAAACTTTTAGTTATACTTACCAAGAAATAAAAGGCTCAAATAAATAAAATGAAAAATGAAAGAAAAGTTACAACTGATAGCAACCACAGAAATACACATCATAAAGGACTACAATGAACAATTATATGTCAACAAATTGGACAACTCAGAAGACATAGATTCATTTCTAGAGACATACAATCTTCTAATATCATGAATTATGAAGAAATAAAAAATCTGAATAGACTGATTACTAAGGAGGAGGTTGAATCACTAATCAAAAACCTCCCAATAATAAAAGTCCAGGACCAGACGGCTTCACTGGTGAATTATATCAAACATTCAAAATTTAATACCTATCCTTCTCAAACTATTCCAAAAAACTGAAGAAGATGTAATGATTCCAAACTCATTTTACGAGGCCAGCAGTACCATAATACCAAAACCAGGCAAAAACATCACACAAAAAAAGAAAATTACTGGCCAATATCCCTGATGAACACACATACAAGAGTCCTCAACAAAACAGTAGCACCAAATTCAATAACACATTAAAGGATCACACACCATGATCAAGAGAAACTTCCAGGGATGCTAGGACGGTTCAACATTCACAAATCAATCAACATGATACATCACATTCACAAAATGTAGGACAGAAATCATACGATCATCTCAAAATATGCAGAAAAAACATTGGACAAATTCAACATCCATTTATAATAAAAACTCTCAACAAAGTAAATATAGAGGGAATGTACCTCAATATAATAAAGACTATCTATGACAAATCCACTGCTAACATCATACACACTGGTGAAAAACTAATAGCTTTTCCTTTAAGATTAGGAAAAAGACAAAGATACCCACTCTCATCACTTTCATTCAATACAGTACTGGAAATCCTAGCCACAGCAATTAGGCAAAAAAAAAAGGAAATAAAATGCATCAAAATTGCAAGGAAGAAGTAAAACTGTTACCTAATCTGCGAATAACATGTTCCTATACAGAAAACCCTAAAGACCTCACCAAAATACTAATAAATCAATTTAGTACAGTTACAAGATACAAAATTGATGTACAGAAATCTGTTTCATTTCTATGCACTAATAACAAGCTATCAGAAAGAGAAATTAAGAAAGTAATCCCATTTATAATTGCATCAAAAAGAATAAAATACCTAGAAGTAAAAGACCTATCTACTGAAAACTATATGACACTGATTAAAGAAATGGAAGAAGACACAAATAACATGAAAAGATTCCATTTTCATGGATTGGAAGAATTAATATTCATAAAATGTCCACACTATCCAAAGCAATCTACAGATTCAATTCAGTCCCTACCAAAATTTCAATGCCATTTTTAGAACAAATAATTCTAAAATTGTATGGAACCACAAAAGACCCTGAATAGGGAAAACAAGCTTATGAAAGAACAAAGCTAAGTATTTCAAACTATACTACAAAGCTACAGTTACCAAACAGTGGTATTGGCATAAAAATAGACAGATATATCAACAAAACAGTAAAGGGAGCCCAGAATAAATCTACACACATATGGCCAATTACTTTACAATAAAGGAGCCAAGAATACACAATGGGTAAAGAACAGTCTCTTCAATAAATGGTATTGGGAAAACTGGACAGGCACATGCAAAAGAATGAAACCAGACCACTAGCTTACATCATACACAAAAATTAACTCAAAATGAATTAAAGACTTGAATATAAGATCTGAAACTATAAAACTCCTAGAAGAAAACATAAGTAGTAATTTCCTTGACACCGGTCCTGGCATTGAATTTTTGAATCTGACTCCAAAAGCAAAGGCAACAAAAGCAAAAGTAAACAAGTGGGACTATATCAAACTAAAAAGCTTCTGCATAGGGACACCTACGTGGCTCAGTAGGTGAAGCACTGGACTCTTGATTTTGGCTCAGGTCATTATCTCAGGGTCCTCAGATTGAACCCCGTGTTGGGCTCCACCCAACAGCAAGTCTGCTTGGGGATTCTCTCTCTCCTGCTGCCTTTGCCTCTTCCGCTGCTTGCACCCGCATGCACACTCTCTCATTCTCCCTCTCTCTAAAATAAATAAATAAATCTTAAAAAAGGAAAATAAAAACCTTCTGCACAGCAAAGGAAACCATCAGCAAGATGAAAAAGCAACCTACTGAATGGGAGAAAACATTTGCAAACTATGAAAGTTTAATATCCCAAATATATAAAGAATTCAAAGAATTCAATGGCAAAAAACCAAACAATATATTTTAAAAATATGCAAAGAATCTAAATAGACGTCTGTTCAAGTAAGACATACAGATGGCCAATAGGTTCATGAAAAGATGTTCAACATCACTAATTATCAGGGAAACACAAATCAAAGCTACAATGTGGTATCACCTCACACCTATTAGAAAGGCTATTGCCAAAAAGACAGAAATAACAAGCGTTGGAGAAGATATAGAGAAAAGGGACCCTTGTACATTGTTGGTGAGAATGTAAATTGGTGCAGTCATTATGGAAAATAGTACAGATAATCCTCAAATAATTAAAAATAGAACTATCGGGGCGCCTGGGTGGCACAGCGGTTGAGCGTCTGCCTTCGGCTCAGGGCGTGATCCCGGCGTTGCGGGATCGAGCCCCACATCAGGCTCCTCTGCTAGGAGCCTGCTTCTTCCTCTCCCACTCCCCCTGCTCATGTTCCCTCTCTCGCTGGCTGTCTCTATCTCTGTCGAATAAATAAATAAAATCTTAAAAAAAAAAAAAAATAGAACTATCATATGATCAGTTATTTCACTTTTGGATATTTATCCAAAGAAAACAAAAACACTAATCTGAAAAGCTATATGTACCCCTATATTCACTGCAGCATTATTTACAATAGTAAAAATATTGGAATAACCTAAGTGTCTGTTGATGGATAAATGGCTAAAGAAGATGTGGGTGTGGGTGTGTGTGTGTGTGTGTGTGTGTGTGTATGAATGAATATTATTGGGTAAGTGCCCATCAACTGTGATGGATAACTAATAGCACAGTAAATTCTGAACAATGTATATGTATATGCAATGTATACATAAAATAGATAGATAGATAGATAGATAGATAGATAGATAGATAGATAATGTAATGTTATTCAGCCATAAACAAGAAATATTGCCATTTGTGACAACCTGCATGGACCTTGAGGGTATCGTGCTAAATGAAATAAGTCAAACAGAGAAAGACAAATACATATGACTTCTTTTATATGTGGAATCTAAAAAACAAAACAAATGAATAAAGAAAATAAAACTCATAGACACAGAGAACAGATTGGTGGTTATCAGAGCAGAAGGAGTTAGGGGTGGGCAAAATGGGTGAAAGGGGTCAATTTTATTGTGACAGATGGTAACCAGAGGTATTGTGGTTATCACTTTGTAGTTTATACAAATATCAAATTATTGGAGAACCTAGGTGGCGCAGTTGGTTTCAGCTCTGGTGGTGATCTCAGGGTCCTGAGAACGAGACCCGAGTCAGACTCCATGCTCACCATGGGGTCTGCTTAAGATTCTCTTCTTCCTCTGACCCTCCCCCTTGCTTGCTCTCTCTCTCTGTTGTTTATTGAATTGGGCATTTAGTACAGAACATTTTAATTTTCATTATAAACAACGCTGCAGAAAGCACCCTTCATTTCATCCACCTTAAGCAAACACCACTCACACTTCTTAAACTGCTCTTACCAAGTCGCCAAGGAGCTAGACTTCTGCCATCGCCACCTCCCAGCAACAACATACTATGAGAAAAATTGTGTAGGGAGAACATCAAATGGTTCCTACTGAAATTGGAAACCCTATTATTCAGAATGGGAAGAAGGACAAATACACAGGCTTTGCATTTCAAAGTGAGAGTTGATAATCAGATATTGGGAAAGTGACCATCAACTGTGATAGATAACTGAATAGTAGCACAGTCAATTCTGAATAATCTTTATAATGGAGGCAAACTTTGAGTGAGACAGAAAAGGAAGACGGAGGATAAGTATCCAAACAGCAATCCAATTAAAATGAAAAATCACTGATATTTGAGGATAGATAATATTTCTTCAGGCAATAGGAATAATTCTCTAAATTCAGGCTTTAAGTTACACCAATATAAATTAGCATTGTCTGAACTCACACAGTCCTGGACACCATTACAGAAAAGTGATCAGAGGGAAGAAAGTTGGCCCAGGATTACATCTGTGCCTCCAGGTAGTATGCATCATGGATCATCAGCATGCAGATAGCCTAGAGCTGCCATGTAATGTAATGTTGATAAATGGCCAAACTGCATTTTAATTGAAGCTGTGGAAAGAAATAGATGCTCCAACAAGTGGAGTTCTGAAAATGTAGCATTGAAGGCAATAATGACAAAAAAAAAAAAAGTGCAATTTCCATCCAACACAGGACATGCATGAGAAGAGTGCTTTCATCATTTAAAATCCAGATTATTTTATAATATACATGTCTCCCCAAAATACAGAAATTGTGTTAGGTGTTCAGAGTATTTTTACCATTGAAACTAAGTTGAAAACTCTGGTATAGTACACACACTGGATTTCAACTTCTACTCAACATACGTTACCTCAGGATCAAGTGTTACATTAGATGATTTCATTGTCTATAACATACTTAAAGTAATCATTTCACTTTGGCTAGCTTCAAGTACCATAATCCTATCCCCCACCTCAATCCAGAGGAATCCTCAATCTGTGTCCAAAAAAAAACAACCAAACTCATGTTATCCCAAACACCCTCTTCCTTTCTGAAAGCTCCAGAGGTTAGCCCACTTTCTTCCTTTTCCATGGCTACTTCCAGGTGTTCCCACATGATTTCTTTTTCCCTCAATGATGAACTGATAAATGTTTAACAAGAGACTTTTCAGGGGAAAAAAAAAAAACGCATACATACAGATGCGTACATAAAATCCTCTACCAGTGTAAAGGCGGTGTAGCACACAATTTACAAATACACCACATGCAATCCACATAACCACTTCAATCCCACAAAATATTTTTGTTGATTTTTGCCAAATTCTGGTGTCCATAACCAATCTACTATTGTAGTTGATAAACAAGTGTAGTTCTGACCTAAATTTTGGAAAATAATTTCATTTACATTAATGAGTAACGTGAAAGTGAAAGACATATGTCAGAACAGCACTCATTCATGAAAGATGCTAGTGACTTTTTTGCTAAATGGGATAACAGTTTTCAAATACTGGAATATTTTCTGAATTTTTTGTGCTATTCACATTGTAAGGGATACATATACAACACACTTTTAATTTTGAAACGCATCATAAACA
Source organism: Ursus maritimus (assembly GCF_017311325.1). Classification (NCBI taxonomy): domain Eukaryota; kingdom Metazoa; phylum Chordata; class Mammalia; order Carnivora; family Ursidae; genus Ursus; species Ursus maritimus. The sequence goes on from NW_024426774.1 coordinate 62,129,487, forward strand.
CTTCAGCATCTTCTTAAATTTATACTAGAGATCAACAAACCTTGGCTCATGGGCCAAATCTGAACGGCCTCCTATTTTGGTAAATAGTTTTATTGATACACAGGTACAGAAAAAGGTTGGCAACTTCTGGTCTAGACAATCAATAAAACAAATCAAGCAATTTGTGGTGTGAGTATTTTCCCATGGGCAATTTCAAGCTACTAACCTGACCATGGAATTTGGAGGAGATGCACGAAATAGCACACTATTCTATAATATTTCCACGAGGCAAATACAACTGACATAAATAAACTTGATTTATATAATAATGTGGAGTAAAATAATTAGGAAGTGGTGAATTTTGAGTATTTATTACCTTTGTTTTTAATATAATTTATTTAATTATGCTTACACAATTTGACTTTTAATAAAGGCTGTGGTTAACAGTCAGCTTTTGTAATTCATGGAAATCTAAAAATTAGCCCTGCTGAGCCAGTAGGAGCCAGCTACAACACACCTCTGACTTGACTCCCACTGTCCTCACGAGTTCTCCAATGCAGTCCTTGTCCCTCAACTAAACGCATCATTTTGGAAGATTGCTAAGGAAGGACAGGTTTTTGACATGCTAACCAGGAAAATACAGGCAGTGACTTAAAGGGCTTTTTCTAAAAACACACCTCCTCTATCTTTTATTCTTTGCAGTTAAATTCAACAGAGAAATTACAAGTAAATATGAAGGGGGTAAGGGAGAGTTTTTAAATACTAACAATAGAAGATCCCTCTAAAGTGTAAAGAAAAATAACTTGTCTTAAAACTGGGGGCATTTAATCTAAAGGAGCTGGTTAGATCAAGGTAAATGGACTAAATTGAGAGAATTGAACATAAAGAACCCAACAGCCAGAGGCCAAAAGGAAGGAATGAGAGGGAAGGCACGAGAGCATCCAAAATGCAGGACTAAGACAGGGGGCGTGTCTACAAGGTCAAACCCTCCCCATCCTGCCAGACCTGAAGCCAAGTGAGAATTGGGCAAAATAAGGGAAATGGATTGGAGGCTCAAATTTAAAACTGCAGTAACATGGAAGTAAAGGAAATCATGGTAGTAGCTGGCCTTGCACCCATAAGCAACATAACAAAACTCAAATACTAAAAAATGGCTATGCTGCTATTTACCATCATTTTACCAAAGCAATTATGGTGGTTGAAGCAATTCGTTTATTTTCACTTTCACATTCAATGAAATATAATATTTAGGCAAAACTAAGAACTTCATCAAAAGCTCTGTTACACTTCATCTCTACCCTCCTCCCTCCTAATTTAATAGGGATTTTCTCCAAGTACTAAAATAGATTAGTCAGGTTCTAAACTAGTTTCCTGAAGTGCGTTGCATCAAGTCTTAACGCCTCGAGTTATTTTGTGTCTTTGTGAAAAAAAGATATTCTGCTATTAAATAAATTTGGGCAATGTTGAAAATTATGTCCTTTTCCCCCCCTGTAGACTTATAAATGTGTATTAGCAATAGTAAATGTTCTGAGAAGTCTAACAGTTAAAACAGTAACAATAAAACTAGTTCTATTCTCCAAAAGACACATTGGAAATGCTTAAACAAAGGTTATGACTTCTATGACTTCTATGAAGTCAACCTCAGCTGAATAGATATGCTGCACTCTATGACATTGCAGGGGCACAGGCAAGCACTTCCCCACCACAAAACATCTCCCTCTTATTCAGTTATATATATACACGTTACAGTGGGTTTTTATAAATTAATGTCCGAGGAAAGAGTCATATTTGAGGCAAAGTGAGGTAACAGGACACTAGATATGTGACATGGTGAATAGTGTATGAGTCATAATACTATGTGGACCCCAATTCTTGGCTCAAAGATAAAATGAGGATTGAATGAGATATGAATGTGAGTCACCAATATCATCTTCGAATATGAAAGAAGACACTGTCAACCAAAACAGTTACTTAAGTTGTCTTTACTAGAAATGCCTTCATTATTTATTTTTTACTAGGATGCCTCTAAAATTGAGATATGATCCCAGAAGAAGTTTCCTGATTCAAAATTTAATATTGGTATGCTTCTTACTTAATATACATTCCTGACATTGGACCCTTGATATGTAAATTACTCATACTCCCTATGAGAATCATTACAAATGATGATGCCAGAATAACCCATATGTAGACACACCACCCATCAGGTTCTGCAAGGCCTCTCTCAGACAGGTACGAGTATTCTGGACATATGGTGTTTGTCACAAACAAATGCTTTACCATTTTACTATGGGACTTAAACTCTCCTGAGTCAAGAACAGCAGGAAGTCAGTTACAAAGTGATAGGTGTAGAGGGAAGGTCTAACTCTGAAAATCTACAGATGATAATCATGGTTAGAATAGCCATGGGGAATATATTTATAAATCCTAGCCAATTCAAATACTTATATTGAGGGCCTTCCCCAGTGACCATGAGCTAAAATTAGTGGAGGCAATGCCTGCTTTGAAAATATGCAAGAGTCACCTTAGTGATTCAAGAGGATTCTATGAGAATTAAATGAGATGGATAGTTCTATCACCTCATAATGGTATGCCAAATATCAGGGACCTAAAAACTGATGATTATCATATCATGAGTACCAAGAAAGATAGCTCTCCCTAAAAAACTCTCACTTCTGACTTCCTAATGCTTGAAGAAATATCAAAGGACTTACTTAGTAGAGGTAAGAGTTAACATCCATATGTTCCACAGAAATTTAGTAAAAGTTAGTATCATAGTAATGTGTAAAAGATGAATATAACAATAGTAATAGCTAACATTCATCAAATACTTATTATATGACAGCCCTTATAAAGATTAATTTGTTCAATCATTACAAAGTCCATAAGTCAGTCAGTTTATTGAACTTAAGAGTAAACTAAGGACTAAGAGGTTAATGAACTTGCCCAGTGTACACTGCAGGTAAGTGGCAGAGTCAGTATGTGATCTCAAACTTCCCTTCTCCAAACACCACACTCTTAACCACTACTCCATATAACCTCTTCTATGCTTTATTTTCTGAGAGCAAAGTTTGATATATTAATTTCAATCAAAAGAGAAGTTTTCTGACCACAACATGAAGATAAAAAAAAAAAAAAAAATAGGGAGGGGGGCCTGCCTGGCTCAGTTGGCAGAGCATATGACTCGATCTCAGGGTTGTGAGTTAAAGCCCTACACTGGGTATAGAGATTACTTAAAAAATAAAATCTTAAAAAAAAAAAATAGGGGAAGCCAAGAAGGGGAAAGGCCACCAAGACACAGCTGCTCGTCATACAGTTATGTTCACTATGTGGTCGGGTCTTCTTAGTTTCCTTTGACACTTCCAGAATTAGCCACATTGAGCCATGTCTAAGATGGCTTCTTGAACAGAGCTAAGATGACTGAATCATTGCTCACTACTTGATAAATTATTTAATCTGCCAGAGCCACTCAACAGTGATATCTAGGGTTTTTTATTGTTTTGTGTGTGTGTGTTTGTTTTAAAGAGAGAGGGAGGCAGGGTGCAGAGGCAGAGGGAGAGAGAGTCTCAAGCAGGAGCATGGAGCCCGAAACAGGGCTCGATTCTACAATCCTGAGATCACGACCTGAGCCAAAATCAGAAGTCAGACACTTAACCAAGTGAGCCACCTAGGCACCCCAACAATGATTTCTTTTTTTAAATGTAGGTGGCCATATGAAAATTATGCTTTTATTCAGAGCTGTTTAAAAGCAATCGAATTTAACCTAATAAGATTTCAAGTAGCCAGGAAAGGTAGATAATCAAAGTATTCACTGAATATTGAAAGTCTTGAGTATCAGCATCGCTTATATGTAAATCTGAAAAAAAGAAAAAGTCAAACTCATAAAACAGAGACTAGAAAAGTGGTTGCTAGGGGCTGGGAGCTGCAGGACATAGGAAAAGATGAGTAAAAGGGTACAAACTTTCAGCAGTATGATGAATAAGGTCTGAGGATCTAATGTGTAACACGGTGACTCTAGTTGACAACAATGTACTGTATAATTAAAATTTGCTAAGAGTAGAATTTAAATGATTTCAAAAAAAAAAAAGATAAATGTGTGACGTGATGGATGTGTTTTAACTAGATGGGAAGAATCCTTCCACAATGTATATGTATACCAAATCATCACAATGTAAACTTTAAATACCTTATACTTCTATTTGTCAACTATGCAAGAGGCCCATTGTTTTAAAGAGATAGTAACCTACCTGCTGACTGCAATGGCCAACAGTGCAAAGGCTACCCTTGATAAGTAATTTGCTTGATGGTCCAGCAATCCTGAATCTTCAGATAATCTTAGGGAATCTTAGACTATGACCTTATGCTACTGAAGAAAAACTGACAGGAGCTTTATAGAATAAATAAAATGCTTTATTTATTCAAAAACATGACCCACTCTGATAAAATATGCTTTAGAATAAATGATCAGGATGAAAGCTGGCTACTATGATTTTCCGAAGAGTTGAGGAATGAAATTATTAAATCTGGGGAAAATGCCTTATGAGATTATGATGCAAACGCTCTGATTTGAAAAATGTATGTGGAAAATGGAGATCATTATTAATATGCACTTTCTCTGACAGAAAGCAAAAACAGTGTCACCTATCTGAAAGAGAACACTTTAAATTGATATCTCATGACCTCATTTTAAACAGCTTCTATTATCATCTTTCCATGTTGGAGCCCTGACTTCTAACAAAGCATCTGTTATACTGATTTATATCAATGTGACCCTGTAGCTGGAAGATGAATTTATATGGCACATCAACTTAACATCTGCATACCCAGACACCATATTAGTAGTGAGTTCAACATAGAATTATAATCAAGATTTGATTTAAAAAAAAAAAAAGAAGAAGAAGAAATGTAACTATTTGTAGGTATACTGAAGAAGTGAATTATATTTACTCAAATTCTCCAGATTTATATACGGCAAAATTGGGAGAAAGAATAGTTCAAGGTTTTATTTCTCAGATCATAAAGATAAATGAGTTAAAAAAAGAAAGAAATTAAACCAATGGTACAGATAATGAATGTCAGGGAGTTTCAGGGTAGGAGGAGGCAACAAAGTGATCACTCTACTCAACAATACTACAGCAGAGACCAGAAAAGATATCGGGTACCTTAAATCATACTTTGTTTTGTTGACCTCGCTTTAAAAACACACAATCAAAGCCTACATAACATGTTGTGATGTCTGCCCAGTTTTGTTTGTATAATAGTAATAAGAGATGAAATTTCGAGATCATCAGATCTATCCTTTTATCTCAGAGGCTAACTATAGCTGTCATTTCAGTTTTACCCCTCAGCCACACATCATCTTAAAAGGATATACTGATCTAACAAAAAACACACTGAATTGGTTTTATAAATTCTAATCATTTTTTTCAATTTCATACGAATTTTTTTACACTGAAATGTGTGTTTGAATAACAAATACAACATGTGATTTTGGAGGAATCTCTCTTTTTTGTATGAAATGTTTTGAACTCCTGGAAAAAGATGTTGCATCAACAGAAATTATAATGAGCTTTTACAGAAACAATGATTTATATTTCTAAATCCATATATTCCCAGAGGTTTGTTTTTGTTTTTTTTTTTTTTTCTTTTCTTTTCTTGGTGTGGCTGGGGGCTATTATTCTCATATGGTATAAATCAGGATGTGTAGAGGGAAGAAGTGGGGTCCCATTAATGCTAATGTAAATAAAGTGGGCTTATAATTGACTGAAAGTTAATGTAGAAAGACAGTGGGTTTGGATTTAGGGACTGCTTTCTAACAGCTGGGTTCTTGGGAGCCCAACTTTTATCTAGGAAGTCTCATCTTCGTCTCCATTTTGTTCATAAGCTCTGTGATCTTAGAGGCTTCACATCTGCTTTATCTTCTTTCTCAACACAGTGCTCTGCAAGTTTGTTTCTTTTTCAAATCATCAGCCACATGACTACGTTGCCAGAAACCCAACTCCAGCACTAACTACAGAGTTAGTACTCAGTCTTTGTAATCATAGCTTCCATGTTTTTTCGGTCCTTGCAATCCAAGGTATGGTCCATGGATCAACAATGTTAACATCACCTGAGAGCTTGTTAGAAAAGCAGAATCTCTGGCCCCACCCTAATTTACTGACAGTGAATATGCATTTTAACAAGACCCCCAGGTACTTCATATGCATATTAAAGTTTGAAAATCACTGCCTTACCATAAATTATAAAGAGGGAAATCTGAATTAGTACAAAGCAGGTGTGTTTATTCCTTATACAATTTAACTGCACCCAGAAGGTCACCTGCTAAATAAATAATAGTAAACGACTACTAAATTCCATATAGTATCTTGGATTGGTCCTGGAACAGAAAAAAAGAACATTAATGGAAAAATTGGTGAAATCAGAATAAAGTCTTGTGCCCACACTTGTTATATGGTATACTCTGCATGATTTGAATACTTTTTTAAATTGAGACATGCATCATGACCATAATATAATCTATCTTGGTTAAAGTTCCATGTGCATTTGAAAGAAATGTGTATTTTGATATTATTGAGTAGAAGGTTCTAAAAATATTTACTAGGTAAATTTTATTTACAGTTTTGTCCAAAGGTTGCTATATCCTTACTTAATTTTGTCTTCTATCAAGTATGAAGTCTTTCACTTTAATTGGAAATTTGTCCATTTCTCCTTTCAATTTTACTAGTTCTCTTTTCACTTATCTATAAACTTTTGTACTATATACACAAACATTTAAGGTTGTTATATCTTCTTCATCATTAAAAAACTGGCCCACCTTATCAGTGGCAATATTCTTTAAATTTATTTCATCTCATATTAATATAGCCCCTGCATATATCTTGCCATCATTTGAGTTTTAAATAATTGTGTCTTTATGTTTGAAGGGGGTTTATTTTTTTTTTAAGATTTTATTTATTTATTTGACAGAGACAGCCAGCGAGAGAGGGAACACAATGAGGGGGAGTGGGAGTGGAAGAAGCAGGCTCCTAGCGGAGGAGCCTGATGTGGGGCTTGATCCCAGAACACTGGGATCACGCCCTGAGCCGAAGGCAGACACTTCACGACTGCGCCACCCAGGCGCCCCTGAAGGGGGTTTATTGTATACCACATACATCTGCATTTGCTTATTTATCCAATCTGGCATATCTGCCATTAATTGGATGTCATGACCATTTATATTTAATATGATTAATATTTTTAGGTTTAGTTCTCCCATATTGCTTATCATTTTTTATTTGTCCCTTCTGATCTTTACATCCTTTTTCCTCTTTACCTCCTTCTTTTGGAATAATTGATTATTATTTTAGTCCATTGTATCCCTTTTACTTTTTTTTTTTTTTAAGATCTTTTTTATTTATTTGACAGAGAGACAGCGAGAGAGGGAACACAAGCAGGGGGAGTGGGAGAGGGAGAAGCAGGCTTCCCGCTGAGCAGGGAGCCCAATGCGGAGCTCGATCCCATCACAACCTGAGCTGAAGGCAGATGCCTAACGACGGAGCCACCTAGGCACCCTGCATTGTATCTCTTTCATTGGCTTAGTAACTATTCATCTTTCTTAGTGGCTGATTTATCATTAATTACCATTAACTTATATAATTAACTTTTCACAATCTAACTCTAAGTAATGTTATAGCACTTAAAGGATAATGGAAAAATCTTGTGACATTATTATTCCATTTCCCCTCTCCTAGACTTTGTCCTCTCATTTTCACACATTTTGCTTTTCCATATGGTATAAATGTCACAATATAACATTAGTATTTTTGCTTTAAACCAGGGATTTTCTTCTTTTGAAAGGGCCAGATAGTAAATATTTTAGACACTACAGGTCACATAAAATCTGTTACATATTTCTTTTGTTTTTGTTTATGCTTTTGCTTATGTCTACCCCTAAAAATGTAAAAAATTATTCTAAGTTCACAGGCCATAAAAAGCAGGTTGTAGGGACAGATTAGGTCCACAGACCTTATTTTGCCAACTCCTGCCTTAAACAGTGCAGTACCTTTCAAAGAGAATTTAAAGTAAGAAAAAAGCCTTTTACATTTACTCACATATTTGTCTTTTCCAATGCTATTTATTCTACTGTGCCAATACTGATTTCCCCCTTTATATTTTCCTTCTGATGAAATGATTTTAATGTTACTTGTAGTACTAGTCTGCTGATGGTAAATTTTTCAACTTTTATATGCCTAAAAAGTCCTTGTTTTGCCTTTGATACTGAAAAATATTTCTGCCAACTATCCAACTGTAAGTGGGCAGATTTTTTCTTTTAATATGTTAAAACTGTCCCCAAAATATCTTTTCCTTTGCAGTGTTTCTCACAAGAAGTCAGCTGCCAGTCTTATCTTTGTTCTTCTGTATATAAAATCATTTTCTTCTGGCTAGTTTTTGGTTTTGTTTTTGGTCTAGCTGACACACAACATTACATTAGCTTCAGGTGTACAACATAGTGATTCAACTTGCCTATACATTACACTATTTCTGGCTAGTTTTAAGATTTTTTCTTTATCACTGGGTAAGCAATTTGACTATAATGTGTCTTGTAGTTTCCATAATCTTTTGTTTTTCTGCTTGAGATTTATTGAGATTCATGGCATCTGGGAACAAACAGGCAAAACCAGAAGGTGGGGCATTCTAGAAAATCAATGACCAACAATCTCTTCACCAGATTACAGCATTTAAAAAATTCCATGTGTGTGCACGTGTCTGTGTGTGCAAGCATGTGTGAGCTTTAAGGGACATCACAGCAAAACGCAATGTGTAAATTCTGAACACTGAACAAACTAAAGACATTTGAGGTACAATCCATGACATTTCAATATGGACTAAATGTTAGATTACAGATAACAGTTGGAATTATTTTTAATGTTGGTATTATAATGACTGTGCATATGTGAGAAATTTTCTCCCTCTCTAAAAGTATATGCTAAAGCATTTAGTATGAATTTTGTATATAATAGAAAGTTATAAAGAAAAGCATCAGAAGGAAAAAATAAGAGTATTGAGACTAAACAAGACTTACCAGATATTAAAACATACCATTAGCCCTCAATAACCGAACTATCATTTAAATTTTTCAGGTTGCTTAAGCACTACAACAGAGCAAGGGTTATTTTGAGATTAATAACATATAGTGTTAGTGTAAAGTTGATACAAGTTATCTTGGCTATCAGAAAAATGATACTTATTCCTCATTCCATCACTAAAGAGATAAAACAATATTGAAGATTATAGCTCAAATCTTACTGTGGAGGGGTGCCAAGTCCTGGCCTGCTGATAGCTATTCAGAAGTTTAGCTTTGCCTCTAATTTAAAGATGTGTATTAGTTCCTCCTGCCGAGATCTAAGCAAAACTCAATCTCCCTTGCCCCACAGAGCAAGTTAAAAAGACAGTGAGGTTTGGGCTCTGAAGTTTGACAATGGGTATCACACTCTGGTTCCACAGAATAGCAATATTAAAATCTCAAGGCAAAGTCAAATGGAGTCAATAAGTAGTCCAATGATTAGGATTCCGGGAAGAAATATTTCCAACACAAAATAATTGATACTATATACAAAGTCATATATCATCAGATTATTTAACAATTTTGGAGGCACTTAAATTTCTTTCTGCTATTTATTTAATTTTTTTATAATAATTTTTTATTATGTTATGTTAGTCACCATACAGTATATCCTTAGTTTTTGATGTAACGTTCCATGATTCATTATTTGCGTATAACACCAGAGCACCATGTAATATGTGCCCTCCTTACTACCCATCACCGGTCTATCCCAATCCTCCTCTCCCCTCCCCTCTGAAGCCCTCAGTTTGTTTCCCAGAATCCACAGTTTCTCATGGTTCATTCCCCCTTCTGTTTACCCCCCCTTCATTCTTCCCTTCCTTCTCCTACCAATCTTCCTGCTATTTCTTATGTTCCATAAATGAGTGAAACCATATGATAATTGTCTTTCTCTGCTTGACTTATTTCACTTAGCATAATCTCCTCCAGTCCCGTCCATGTTGTAGCAAATGTTGTGTAATCATTCTTTCTGATGGCTGAGTAATATTCCATTGTATATATGGACCACATCGTCTTAATCCAGTCATCTGTTGAAGGGCATCTTGGCTCCTTCCACAATTTAGCTATTGTGGACAATGCTGCTATGAACATTGGGATGCATATGGTCCTTCTCTTCACTACGTCTGTATCTTTGGGGTAAATACCCAGTAGTGCAATTGCTGGATCATAGAGTATTTCAATTTTTAACTTTTTAAGGGACCTCCACACTGTTTTCCAAAGTCTGCTATTTAGACCCACAGACAAAAAACTGAATTAAAACCCAGTTCCTTTCAAATATACAAGTGGACCATAGGGAGCATAAAAGACACAATCTTTCATATCTTTAGTCTTCAAATTCAAATAAACTGGTCTTCTAGAAGATAACTCACAAAATCATACAGTGCTGGCTAAGGTGAAGATATGACAGCAGTGACACCATGGCTCACAGATTCTATCAGGCATAAATAATAAATTTATTTCCAATGTTCTGATCATCCAGTCACTAGCTAACGGAATTCATAATGAAGGAATTTCAAAAGATATACCCATTGCACTGATGTTCCGGATTATCACATAATCTAAAGAATATTTTAATTCTAGTGTTTGTAACGTTTATAGTGTTTCCTCTTATTTACTTGGATTTCAACATCTGCAAAATCAATTATTGCAATCTAGACCACTTTTTTATGGTCCTCTAGACGTTTGTCAAAAACTAGATTCATCATATTCATTCACAGAGCTGTTCCTCTTTCTCCTTTCTTCTAAGATCTATACAGAAATTACATTATTTACCTGTCACTCAAATAGAAATCCAAAAAACTAATGCAAATTTCCCTCTCCTTCACTCCTTACCCCTAATAGCACCAAACTGGATTGTTTTTGGCTCAATTATATCTCAGTAATCTGTTCTCTCCTGTTACTTCTTTTCCCTAATGTCAGGTTTTCATAATCCCAGAAGATGCAGTAGTCTCCTTGCTGATTACCTATCTCCCTTCACAGTCCATCCTCCATACGATTGCCCTCACATTCACTCTTGTGCAACACCACCCTGTCACCCCACTGACTATAGGGAAAAGCTATTTAAATTTTCTCCTTGCTGTCTCATCTTCCAAGCACCTTACGTGTAGACCTTAAGCTCCAGGGGACAAGTCCATGAGCTCCTTGAATGTCCATCACCTCCCTAATCCACCTGGCACACAGTTATTTGTCTTTATCACTCAATTCCACTATCATCTTCCTCTTAAAAGTATTCCCAAACATTCCTTTTCTCTACTTGGGAACTGGGAAGGGGCCCCGTTATTGTGACCCTATGGCACCCTGATGTGATTTCAATGCTGATGCTAAATTTTTATTGTTTCAAACGTTTTCGTCCTTCAAATGTGACCTATTCTCCAGGCAGTGTTGGTTTTATGTTTGTTAGTTTTTAAATCCATATTGCCTAACACAGGATTTGCTTTATAGTAAAACTTAAAATTGTTATAGAATAAATTGAATTGGGTATGAAACAGAGTAAAAAGTAATTGTGAGATTAAAATTTACCAAAAACTGAAATGTTTTCCCTGCCCTATACATTGCTTTTGTATAAATCATATGCCAGTTACTTTGGAAAGGAAATTTTTTATAGAAATAAACATCAAGTACGGGCACCTGGGTGGCTCAGTCAGTTAAGTGTCTGACTCTTGATTTTGGCTCAGGTCATGATCTCAGAGTCATGGGACTGAGCCCCGTAGAGGAGTCTAAGGAGTCTGCTTGCCCCTCCCCCTCCGCCCCTCTCCCCGCTCCAGCTCAAGCACGCTCTCTCTCTAAAAAATAAATAAATCTTTTTTAAAAAAGGAAAGAAATACACTTCAAGTAGTCCCATCAAAACTTACGTATGAAAAGTAAAAATTTCAATTCATGAGCCAGATGTTTAATCTATTCAATGCCAAACATCTGGATGTTTATATAATCAGCAATGATTGGTTAATTTTAATTTTTCATTTGTGTGTTCAGTATCACATAGAAACAACTTATATTTCTAATATAACCCAACATGTTTCATATACATACAAAAGGAAAAGTGCTTGTGTTTAGGAAAATATCAGCTGGTCCCACTTTCCCTTTTGTATTTTTACTTCTATAATTTGTACTTTCAAGAGTTACACATAGAAGACATCCACACCCTCCAGACATCCCTAGAATTTGGGCATTCCCATCCACATCATATAAATGAGGAGGTTAGGTATGTTGTCTCAGAACATACAAGACTTTGGAAAGCCATGACTTGAAACCAGATCTTTCTGACTTTAATATCCAAGGTATTAATATCCACATCATACTGAATTTTGGACTTATGACTGCAACCCATCTCACACCACTTTTTAACACAGAACTTACCAACAAAGCATGCACTAAAAGTCTCTTGGCATCATCTCATGATGATCTCCATGATCTCCCTTTATATTTTTAAATGCTTTATTCATACATTCCCTAAATAAAATCTCCGCTGAGACATTGTGACAGATCTGAAATGCTACCAGGATGGCCCTTAGAATAAAAGCCCAGACAGCAAAAGGAAAGGTGAAAGCAATAGTACACCCCTAGGGAAAAAACATCATTATTATATTAAAACACAGAATGTTTCACATCAATTATTTCTTGGACATTAATTCCAAGTGACAATACGAAATATGCTCAGAAAGAGTTTTACATCAAATAAGTTTTGGAAATTCAGGATTTGGCAAAGCTAAAGTTAAATTAGCAAAGGATTACTTCAAGCTTTTAATATGCTGAAGCATGTGTTGTAAATTTGCATGGGGCAAAGCATCACATGCCAACAGAAGGCACGGTTTCAAAGAACATCCAGAACATTAACAACTGCCAACTAAAGTCTGCAACCACCTTCCCTGGCACCCAAATAGACTGAGGGTTTTGGCTACTAAAAGCCCCGGAGCAACACGAAGTACTTAGAACAAAGTTCTATCATGAACATTTATGGATGATGTCACATATATTATAAAAGAGCAAAATGTCCTTGCACAGAAGGCAGATCCATAGAAAGAACTAAATCAAAACTATGTTCATATTAATCTATGACTCCTCTGAACCACACTGTGCTAGGTCTCCCATACACTGATAGTTTCAGGGCAGTGAGATTATTGTACAGGCTAATGTAAAGGTTTTTAGAAAACTAACCCAGTGATGCAGTAACATACCAGATACTTTCAGCAAAATGAGCAGAACCTTAATATTTATATGTATATAATATATATGGAAAAAATCTTTTGAAAATGAGAAGAATTTTTAGTTTGAAACTGAAGGCATTTTACTTAATCACTCATAAGACTCTTCACTATTCTTTGTCTAACATTTGCCTATGCAAATTCCAAGTTCCCTAAAAAATGTGTAGAGCATATATACTGGTCTTATTCCATGTTCCACATCTCCATGTTTCTTTCTTACAATTTGTAGCTAACTCTAATATTTCTGTTAATAGAAATTGACTAGATGAGAGTAAACTGTCTTTCAAGTATTTTAATTAATTGTATTTCCCTAAAGCATTTCCTATTCATTCACACTATTTTTGAGTCTCTACAGAAAACATTATTATTAATTTTTCTGTAAATTATTCTTTACAGAATATTCGAGTAAAGCCTCTACAGTCACACAGAAGAGGGGCTGGATTCTGTCCCTACGAGTAGTAATTATTGTGACCTTGGGAAAGTTCCTCAGTTCTCTAGGCCTGTTTCCTTTTACCTATAATAGTTTATATAATTTATAGGACTGTTGTAAAGATTAAAGGAGATAAAGCATGGAAAGCACAGTGCCCTGCAGAGTAAATTCTCAATAAATCCCAGCTTTATAATGCTGATGATAGTGATGATGATGTAACCAAGTTAATTCAATTTTCCTAGAAGGAATATTTGATAAGAATCAGTGATTTACAAACCTTAGTGTGTATTAAAAAGTCACCTCATGTGCTTGTACCCTGGACCCACAATCCCATGGAGCTTGACTCAAGTAGGGGTGAGTGGTGACTCTGCCAGGCAGGCCTGAGACAATAATTTGAGAAACACTGAACTATAAATTCTAGTTCCATTGCATATCTGTCCCATTGTGATTCTGAATGCTCCTTTTACCCTCCCGTGTGTTTACATCACCCCCATCCCTTACTCAACTTGCTTTTGTTCTCAAGGCCTGGCAGACAGAGGACTTGCAGCTTCAGAGGGAAAAATGGAAGAGCCAGCATCTTTAATGTCTGCTCTGGGAGCTGTAGGTTCTCAAAGCAGCACTCCTTGTCTCCCTTATTTTTTTGCATGGATTTATCTTACCTGTAATCAGAGTGGCTCTGGCTGCTTGCTAAAGAATATATTCCTTTGTGCCTGTCTTACAAAGGGAGTACAACAGAGAAATGAACAAAAACTATTTTCCAGCTGGTAACAGAGCACTTGCAAATAACGTGACAGGAGAAACCCAAACCAGAAGTGAGTTAAAATAGCAGCATCCACCTTAATTATTCAAAGGGCCAAAATTAAATTATTGATCTAAATGGAAATAAAGTAGGTATAGATAAATAATTATAGCTACATATATACATTATATAGGAACACATTTTAGAAATACATTTTAGAAAAACAAAATAGGGGCGCCTGGGTGGCGCAGTCGTTAAGCGTCTACCTTCGGCTCAGGGCGTGATCCCAGCATTCTGGGATCGAGCCCCACATCAGGCTCCTCCGCTAGGAGCCTGCTTCTTCCTCTCCCACTCCCCCTGCTTGTGTTTCCTCTCTCGCTGGCTGTCTCTCTCTCTGTCAAATAAATAAATAAAATCCTTAAAAAAAAAAAAAAGAAAAACAAAATAGTTTATGTGTGTGCTATAAAACTCCAATTGATATCACTGCCTATAATATTTAGAGAGTTGTATGAATTCTCCCCTTTTGATTTAGGTATACTGTACCAGTTAAAAACAAAACAAAATAGCACTTCACAAATTTTCCTGGAAAGAGAAAGCCAGAGTACTTTTTCACTTTGCAAATAAACTCTTATCCTCACATTTCCCTTTTTTTTTTTTTTTTTGACAAACTACCTTTCCTGAAAACTACCTCTGAATTTTGATGAACTCATAAAGGATCAACTATATTTTTCCCTCTTGTGTATTCAGAGGAGGTAAAATGTGGAGTTTGACAAAATGGCAGCCTCAGGCAAAGGCTGGTACATGGAGTGCCAGACCTGGTTGCTGTTACCTCCTACAATTTGTTCCGTGAATCTCAAGTTGGGGTTCACCTGTGAAAAGAATGGCAGAAAATACGGCCTCATTTTTAACAGCTATAAGCCAAAAGAATGCAACGCCAAAAGAGGTCACAGTCCCCATCAGTCCGCATCTCTTCATATTAGTTCTCCAGCCTGGAGGAGGCTAGAGCCTAGACTGGGAAGAGACCATCACTTTGCCAAAAGGAAAACCAAAGCCTATGGGGAAAAAAGCATTTTTAAAATATATTCCCCTGAAGAATGAATAATGATATCTTAATATTAGCATTTGTTATTATGAGTTATGATTTTTTAATGCTGTGTCTCGGGATCAGCTGCAAGTAGTTCCAGGAGATTAAATGCCTTGTACAAGAAAACACTAATTGAGTAGATCTTGAAGGCCCAGTTATTTCACTGATAATTCCAAGGGGATGAGCTATCATGGCTGTACAAACATGGAACATAGGAGGCTTATCAAATAATTTTGTGTGTGGCAGAAATTATTTTTGATCAAAGCCAGCTCCCAGAATAAAGTCAAATTATACAGCTGCTCCTATGGATTATGTAAAACAGTCTGGCAATGAGAGCTGGAGGGTCTTTGTACTAATATTAGCTCAAATTGGGCCCATGTTTGACTCTAAAAGCTAGTTGCAGCTAAAGTTTAAGAATTTCAGTACTAATGGTGTTTTTTTCCTAAATGAAACAGCTGTCAAGCTCTGCCCCCAGTGAATACATACATCAAAGAAAGTAAGTCTTTCTGGTACAGTGGTTACTTTCTTCAATAGATCATCATTGTGTGGCAAAACAATGTTTCCCTATGCACTTACAAAAATCATATTTTTCACATTCACATGCTAACTCTAAATCTGTCAGATCTCAATGTTCACTGCTGAGGTGTCAAATAAAAATGATTTCTTGGCAGAAACCCTTTCTTTCTAAGTTTATTAAATTTCAGGCACATATTCTGAGAGATTGCTCAGTATACTCACAACATCCCGGATTGTCCCTAAGACTCAAATCAAAAGGTCGATATCGAGGATCAAGCAAGAAAGTGGATTTCATGATCACTACAAAACTCATTTTAATTCATATTTTTAAAAAGGGCTTTACTTTTATTTTACTCTGCATCTTTGCTAAATATTTTCAGACTACTTCACATTTTAAGCAATAAGCAAAGCCTATTTTTATTTGTTAAAAAAAAAAAAAAATCTATTCCCTAACTGGCCATGTGGTTTGAGGCCTGGTCAAGGCATCTTTCAAAATGCTATCCAGAGCCCAGGCAGACAGCTGATGTGCTTAAAGAAACATTTGTAAACAAGGAAGACTACTGTACATCCTTTCTTGCAGACTTGTAAATGAACTCAGAAAACCCTGCTGTATCTACTGGGCACATTTTATATAGAATATTTGAAAATCAAAGCCTTCTAAATTAAGGAAAGAGCTTAATCAGGGAAGCCAGGACATTTTTTCAGTATTTTTCTTTGAATATAAGTGTTAATTCAAAATGACAGCATTCTTTCAGGAACAGACCTAAAAAAATATTGTGCTTCCTATTCCATGTGCCAAATTTGCCTCTCAAGAATATTCTTTACACTTCCATCGACCATTATCCTGGGACAAAGTTATAAGTGAAAGCAACAGCTTATCTGATATTCCTCAGTGACCAAGAGAGGGACAAATGACAGTGGAAGGGTGGGGCTTCAAGAACTAACTAGGCACATGGAGAATGCTGAAATGATGACCTCCTCAATCAGTTAGCAGAGTTCATATGCAGAAACTGCAGAGGAAACAAGTGGAAACTGCCTGAATGGTTTTGGCAGCCTCTACTTGAGGGAACAGAAAGAAATTACAGTTTTTTTACACTTCTCCAAATTCAAATACAATAAACTTTCCTTAGATAAATCTTGACTTTCATTGGGAAGAACATCCTAGGGAACATACAGCAATCTCAGGGACAATCCTGAATTTTGAAATGCATTTCCCATACAAACATATCTGAGGTAAAGAGAAGTCAATAAATATTAATCCATCTCTAATGAAAAGTTGAGGATTCACTTTACTAAAGCCATTTTTTTTCTCTTCATGATGTTGGCATTTGGATCTCATTTTGTGAGAGAGAATAAAAGAACGTAGGTCATAGAATTTAAAAAAACAATAATCCCAATTCAAACCATTAGCAAATCTTTTGGAAAACTTCATAGACAATAGTTTATTTTTTAAAATTCAGCTAGAGATAAAGTTAATGCAACCATATTTTACAATGATGTTGGACACTCTTCTTTTACTTAAAGGAAATGCATGGGTCTACACATATGTGGCTAATAATTTAGCCTGTACAATGTCAATAGCTGCTACCCAATTTTTCAATGTTTTTAACACTTCATTGCATTCTGTTTTTGTTTTGTTACTATGGAAGTCACTGACATACATAAAAGAGCTTATGTCATTGACAGCCTTAGTCATTTTCCGAAGGTGTGTTATTATAATGAATTCATACTGACGATAATTCAACAACATATTTTTGACCAACACCCAGATGATGCTTGAAGGAAAAAATAAATATTTTATAGCTGATGAAACTGAGCGAGAGATAAACTGACTTACTCAAGAAACCACAATCAGTAACTAACAGAAATAGAATTAAAATGCATGTGTCTTGATTATCAGGCCCAGACAGTGATAGACACCCAATTCAAGATGAACAAGAAATTTTTTAAGTATAAAAGAACTGATATTTGCCAAGCGATTATTCTGTTGCAGAAGTATGTCATAAATTTCTATTTGTACTTTAAGAGTCTGTCTGCTAAAATGGCTCTAAAAGATTGTATGAGCTATATTATAAATTATTTGAAATATCACAAATGAAATGTTTAAAAAATAGAAATATGTTCATAAAAATATAAACATTTATTAAGTAATGGTAAATGATGGGCTTATTTCTTGATGAATGCATCAGCAAAAATAATGAACTTTGTTTTAACTGTCTTAATCATTCCAAGTTTTCTCTCAGATCGATCCTGCCTCTTCTATGCTACCTGTCTAGGTTATTAAGCAGCACTTGCTGAGTAATCCAAGCAAATTCAGTTTATCTTACATGTCTCAGTATCACAAGATATAAAAATAAAGGGCTACACTGCAGAATTTCTGAAAGCCCTTTCATTTCATATAAATGCAAATATGTCAATCAGTGGACTAAGTACTTTCTAAGCATTATCTCCTATAATCCGCACAAGAATTCTATGAGGTAGGACCAGACATTATCTACGTTTTATCTAATGGAAAACTAAGGCCTAGAGAGGCTTAACAATTAAGTCACAAATAAATAAAAGTGAAAGCTGGACATCAAAGTCAGGTCACCTGACACCAGAGCACATGCTCTTACTCATTACACTTCACCAACACTACTGTAAAGATTAGGGTCCTGAAATAAGAACAAATATCTTAGTATAATGGCTATATAAATAATAGCTATGACATAATAGACTAATGCCTCAGTACTAGAAGTACAGTCTTCAGACCAGCAACATCATCATTACATGGGTGCTTGCTAGAATTGCAGAATCCAGGCCCTATCCCAGATCTACTACTAGATTCTGCATTTTAACAAGATGTATACATGATTCACACGCACATCAAAGTTTGGAAAGTGCTGACCCAAAGAACCTTCAAGAAAGAACACAGACATGCAGGAAGAAAATGGCCACATTTTACCTGATTTTAAGAAAGTAACAATATATTCTTTAAATTTTTTCTCCTTAGGACTTCAACCTAATTATATACTAGGTAAACAATAAAACTGCCAAATGTGTGTACAAATAAAATGAAAGCAGCCTTCAAAACTCGAAGCATATAATCAGGACTACTGTCTAATTAGACTATTCATCTTAGTGCCTGGGATTTGTTGTTATCTTTAAGCTGTATGTGCTATTCAAATCACTGAAAATGGGGTCATTTTTTTATAAATTTCTAACCCTGTTCATACAGTGTCCAATATAGAAAAAGGTGAAAGTAAAAGCAATAAGTGTCAATGAATGTATTATTTGTTAATACCACATAGGTAGTATTCTTCCCTTCCCATATTCAAATATTACAGCTCCTAAGAACATAAAAAGGAATATGTCTTTTAAGTATTGAAAGTCTGGAATATTTATTAGTTTCTTTTTCATATGCCACGGAAAATATAGCCAGGAAAACTATATAGATGTTTCTGAATGTTGCAATGTTTAAAAACAAACTCATAAATACAGAAAAAAAACTAGTGGTTGCCTAACTGGTAGGTGGATGGGCAAAATAAGTGAAGGGGATTAATAGGTACAAACTTCCAGTTATAAAATAAATGAGTCATGGGGATGTAAAGTACAGCATATACAGGAATATAGTCAATAATACTGTCATAATTTTGAATGGTGACAAATGGTAATCAATTACCATGGTGATCATTTCCTAATGTATATAAATGTCGAATCACTATGTTGTACACCTTAAGCTAATATGACATTGTATGTCAACCATACTTCAATTAAAAAAATGTTGCAATGTTTAGTAGTAGTACTATAGTATTAGTCTAATGAAACACAGATTAAAATAGCCATACTTATTTTATACTCATTAAACATCTAGAAGCCAAGTACATTTTTATATCATTATCTGGAAAAAGGTCAACCAGATGCAATAAAAATAGTTTCTCACATTCACCTGCCAGTTCATCCATTTTTTTTCTTCCTTTGACAGTAACTGATATTAACCTAAATTAATTATTATGAAATTTAGAGCTCTTTGCACCTTTAGACATGTTTTGGTTTGTATTTTTAAGGAATCTCCCTAGTTCTAATGCTGCTGGATTTCAACTGAATAGCAAAAGTGCATTTTTAGTCAGCTTCAATGCTGTAATTCTCCCTGATCAATACTCCTCAAGCTGGTTTATTTGTGCCCTCAGCTGTTAAAACTCACTCTTTAATAGGAATCAACCCTGCAAAATACAGTTCTTCTTAGTTCAGGTAATGTGATTTTTTGTGCTTGGCATAAATAATACACTTCATATTCTTAAAGGTCAGTGAAGAAAATAATCAGACAAAATGCCAAAAACAGACCCCTTATCTTTTTCTTTCCTTATTACCAGAGTAGGGTATTTACATGACAATGGAATCATGTGAGATTATATAATGAATAGCAAAGTAGCTCGTATGATTTCATCAACTGTTATAAATATATATGAGTTTGCTGTGATTCTTGGTCAAGATAAGAAACCTGAACAAGTAGCAGAAGTATTAATTTACAACTAAATCATTGTTCTCACAATATATCAAACTATTACTAAGATTTATCTGTGTTCCAAATTCTGGTTCTTCTCAATTACTTTAAAATGTCACCAACCATAAAAATTAGTTTGATTTGCACTACAGTTATTGATTCCATATGAAGGTACTTCTCTAACCATTGCCTATACACACAATGTATGTATTTTACATCCAGTCTGAAAACAGAATGTAGGTCTGGGGCATATCTGGGGAATGTAAAGATCAGACTAGGAACTGATTAACTCAGGCAGCAGGTTAACTCATGAACTCATGAAGGTTAATGGAAGTTAGGATGGAAAATTGTTCAAGGTAAAAGAATGATTTTACGTATCAATTTTGCTCTAGAAAACAGTAAAGTCAAGGGTAGTAACAAACAGGAAGACAATATTTAAAACCAATATTTGTTCAAGAATAGGGATATTGGCCCTTCAACGCAGAAAGGTCAGTAGTCGAATATCAGAACAATGGATAGCTCCCTCGAGAGCCTTGTAACAACTACTGATGAGGCGTCCAATCTTCAAAAATCAAGGCCTAATTTGTTGGCTATTGCCTGTGAGAGAATGTTCTGGCTTACAAAAGTTCATCCTCCTTATAGTTCAACTATAGTCACTGAGGCCTTTATAGTCCCTGCATCAGAGAGGACAGTCCTTTTATATAGTCTGGTTGGAGTCTCCATAAATATGTCCAAATGCTCACGGGCTCACAAGATTACCATGCAGTCTCTCAGCCTTTTTGTTTCCAGGTAATTCAGAATTCTTATATCTACTGGACAGTGTACCAATATCTGATTCAGTCACCGGTATCACGCTGTGACTCATAATAAGTAGTGCAATATAAACATAATACCTTGGAGTTAGCTAGAATGAAGAATTTTTCAAATAAAGTTATAAACATAATTTTCATTTCAATCCCCTGTAAGGAAGTTAAGAGAAATAGTTTTATGCCTATTTTACACATGCAGAACAAGCATGCTGGGAAGTTCAATGACTTCCCCAAATCACAAGCCAGTGAAAACAGAGTCAAAGTCAAAAATCAGACTTTTCTTCTTCTAAACCCACTATATTGCATAAATTTGATTTAAATGAATATATAACATGGTGAATATTTACATTTCTCAAAAATATATTTATCATTAGTGTTATTGTGGAACTATAAAGTCTGTAGGTTTCTGAGATTTTTTTCCCCTTCTCTTCAGAGCAAATACCTTAAAATATCTTCTGTCCAATGGCACCTCAGTTTAGTTCCTCTCCCAAACGTCTCCAGCAGCCCAAATTCAAAGGGTACTTGAAATAAAAAAACTATTCCAAATTTATACATCAAATAAAAGAAAGTGACACCCCATTTCTACCCCCAAAGACATATTTTGATCTTTTTCTATAGGTGGAATCATTGCTTGGAAATGCCTGCCTTTATCTTAGGACTAGGTTTCCTTAGTTTATGTTAATCATGTGATGCCAATGGCTACTTTTCTCAATGAAATGTAAACAGATGCCAACGTGTGCATATCAATTCCTATCCAAAGTAGTTAAGAATTGGGCAGATTTTTTCCCATTCTCCTTTTCCATCTGCTGGATGGGGAGGACTCAAAGCCCACTGAAGAGGGTAGAGCTATGAAACATAGGAGCTTATGTTCCTTAATTACATTACAGAAGGTCATCTGACTAGGAATATCTGCACATAACTATAAAATGAGCCAAAAATGAACTTACTGTGTCAAGCAACAGAGATTTGAGAAGAGTAGCTAGCATACCATATTTAATGCAGATTCTACAATTCTTTTAGTACAGCGGTTCTCAACAAGGGAAATTTTGTCCCCTAAGAGACATTTGGTAAGGTGAAGAGACATTTTTTGGTAGTCGTAACAGGTGGAGGGCAGTTGTGTTACTGTCATTTGGTAAATAAAAATCAGAGATGTTGCTAAACAGTTTATAATGCAAAAGACAGTTCAGCTCAAACTCTACTCCCCCAGAAAAGAATAAATTCACCCAAAATATCAACACTGCCACTTCTGAGAAGTCCATTTTTATATAAAGGAAGAAATGGCAGAACAGGGAGTGTAGGAGAATATACTAGAGAGAAGGATAAGAAAATGTCCATAAAGAAGCACATTAAATATCGATGTTTTTGAATTGGTTTCGTCTTATCTGTCAAATGGATGAGGTGGTCAATATTAAACCTAAGATCAGAAGTAGCATGCTCTCCTTAGGGATGTGTGCTCCTTCTCTTTTTGCCAATGAATTTTACCAACTCAACCCCCATGTCCTCATCCTCTCATTTATTTCACCACTAGCATAAGGTTTGGGCATAAGAGCACTGATGCTCATAAGCAAGCCAGCCAATTTCAAAGCTTTTTTCACTGTTTGTCGTGCACTTCCCTTCTAAGGACTAATTTGTCCTAAAAGCCCAAAGAAGCCTTATCTACAAAACAATGTAAAAATAGGGCAATATTAGGTCATGTTTGGTAGGTAGATTACTTTAACAAACATTTTTTGTTCACCGACATCAAGTGTGCTATTGTTTCGGCATTTGAGAACATGGGAAATGCAGACAAAATTCTGCAGGACTTCATATGTAACTGTGAGGTTTGTTTTCCTAAACTCATATGGCCTCTTTTAAAATGGTTTTAATGAATAAAGTGATCATATTCACTAATTTTCTGTCTCCATCTATTTATATTTCCTTTGTTTAAAGTATCATGAT
Source organism: Ursus maritimus (assembly GCF_017311325.1). Taxonomy (NCBI): domain Eukaryota; kingdom Metazoa; phylum Chordata; class Mammalia; order Carnivora; family Ursidae; genus Ursus; species Ursus maritimus. The sequence goes on from NW_024426774.1 coordinate 62,152,767, forward strand.
TGAACAGAAACTTCCAAGTGACAAACGGACTTAAAAGCCTGAAGTAAATAGCTATAATTTCATCAAAAATGAAGATCACTTCTCTCTGACAATATGGAGACTGCCCACGCTCTCTTAGAGTTGTTTTGTGACATTTTACATCAAACTCAGAAAAAGAAATATTAGGTGCCTTGACAGGAACCGAGAAATCTCTTAAAGGCATGATAAAGAAAGAATATAATAGAGCCTTCAAGATCTTTAATTCATTCCAAATAAATGTTCTGGACAGAGTACAGATATTTTCCAGGATGCATTATCTCAAAGTGCAGTCCTTTTAAAAAGTACTAAATTAAGCAATCTGGATAAATCACAGAGGTAAACTGAACAAACAAGGAATGATTTTCTCCCTTTATTCTCACCCATAAATAATACACTCAGATCAGAAATAATTTCAATAGAGAATAATTACATGCTAATACTGTATTTTCAATTAGATACAAAATTATCATTGTATACTTTCTGGACACTTATAATAATATAACAAGAGGTAACTGTCTTCTGGAACACAAAAACCTAAGTTCTTATACTTCTGAAGCATCCAGGACTTGAAGGCTTTTTTAGTGATTTTGGAGGCAAAAACCTGAGGGCTAAATTTGAAAGTAAGCTGAGTGATGAGAAGCATAATACGCCAATAACTGAGGAAGCTCTAGATGTGGGCGGACATTTTTTTCACTCTATGGGAATTATGCAATGACTGGTTTTGGACTAGCAAGTAGCCCGTGGCATAAAAATGAGAGGTCACACCTACAAATCAGAACAATAACAATTATACTAGGTTGTTATGGAGGTTGGAGCAGATAAGTACGTTAGAAAGGGATCTGCAAATAAATTAATATATTGCTCAGGAATCCAGTATTGACTTGAAGCTCCAAGTCTTTCAACTGCAAATGAAATTTCTTTATTTTCATCTCAGTTATTGGGGGAAATGATGTCATTTCTCAGACATGCTATTTCTAGTTTAGGTACTACAGTGGGACCATTATAACAACAAAATCTCTGTCAGAACCAAAACACGCTGGACCCAAAGAGAAGAGCAATGTAGGCTTACTTCCTAGCTAAAGCAATAAAAGTTATCTCCCCAAAGAATATAGTGCTTTGACTGTGAACAATAGCCCCATGTTCTATTGCTTTATCAATGGTACTTGCCTGTTTTCTTTCTCATCTTCAAATGGGTATTACACATTGACAATAGAGAGACAGTTGGTAGGAGACAGACAGCTAGACAGATAGATAAAATGCATAGGTAAATGAATTGTTTTTGGATGCTCAATATATGTATACAATTACATAACAAGTGCTTATGTACTATAAATCCTCAACTCCTAAGACATTTCCTTGCAGTCACACAAACCAATAAACTAAAACATGGTCCTAATATTAAATTTCAATTAACTCATTAACGTATTACATACTATGTTCAAGAGACCATTCATGATATTGGGAATCCAAAGAAGCATAAAACATGGCTCTCAAGGAATTCATGGTTTAATCAGTAATACAAACCACTGTAGAACATTATGATAAATAAAATAATAGACATATGCACTAAGAAATTAATAGTAATACAGTAGCGAAAATGATTAATTCTGCTTGAGTGGATCAAACTTTACAGAACACACTTAACTAGGATTTAAAGAATGATCAGGGGTTCCCCACCCAGATAAGGAAAAAAAAAATCAGTCCAGGTATAAGAAGTAGATACACATGTCTGGGGTATGTAGTGTATTGGCTTAGTATTTCTAGAAACAAAGCTTAAAGCAAAAATTTATATGTTAATACTTCAATGGTAAGAGAAATCCAAGGGAAGCAGGAGGGAAGAAAATGGAGAATGAGGTATTAAAGAAAAGAGAATAAATAGAAAAAAAAAAAGTATTACTGAACTGCTCACTGCTTGAAATCCAGCACAACTGATTTTGCTTGCTCTAGTAGATCTATCTACTGAGAGGGCACATTTAGCACTGCCTTTTAATAGAGTCTGTCTACATGGAAAGATAAAGAATTTATGTACCATCTCCTACTTCTCATCAGTCAAAAGTTCAACTTCAGGGTTGCACATGCAGAGGTGCCAAGTGTATCCTACAGCATTTCATACATCAATGGAAACTAGGACACCCCAAAAAAGAGGCAAGAGATGCAGAGGACAGGCAAGAGACAAGGTGCTATTATGTGAAGCTAGTCATCAGAGTATGTGAGGTAAAAAGCAGCCATGGACTAGGAGTAAGTGAGGTCAAAAGCAGTTGAAGTGATACTTAGAAGGTGTATGAAAGCACTCATTCTTTGCATCATTCACATCCACTCATGCCCTTCCATTTTACCCAGTTCCCATGCAGCAAAATGATCCTCCATTTTTGTGAGAATAAGATGACCTCACTACTCCACAGAAGGAAGTAAGAGTCACAAAAACACGATATCTGAAAAGACTTTAGGCAATGGAGTTAATGAAACAAAGTATGGTACTCACTGTTGCAACTGGGCCACCATAAGCCTCTACAACTGGAAGACCATGGTGCCGTTTCAGATAACAGTATCACTTCTACTTCATTTGAACCAAAAAGATAAAAAGAGCTTCAACAACTGCTTGGATTGTAATTTGAATTTCCAATTGTTGCTTTATAGGATTTCCTTTAATGACTACCCAAGGTTTTCATTGTCCATTTGTATTTTCAGTTAAATACAACACACTGCCCAATTTTACAATTTCTTTCCAGATAATGTTTTTAAATTAAGGTTTCCACTAAGAATTTTTTTTAGCAAGGACTAAATATACTCTCATCCTCTGTTTAATTTTTTAAAATTTTTTCAAGGTATATTTAATTAATTTAAGATTGTTTTCTGTTTGATATGATCAGTTCTAAACACAATAATGGCAGAATGGAAAGGTGAAGGTTTTGATGGGGTGAGACAAAGTGAAAATGAGTTAGATTAGAAGAAGCAGAAAACAAGGAATTGCCCAAATGACAAGAGCAAACGGTTAAAGCCACTGCTAAATTTCTAGAAAGAACTGATACAAACACAATAACTACCAATTCCAACTTGGTAATAAACATATTGTCTACTGATATTTTCCTTTAATATTTATAATAAAAAATATATACTCCTTATATATCACTATATTTTGCTGATGTTAAGTTTACTGAAACTTTTTCTTCTTCCCAAGAGAAAATGACTGTGATTTTTAAATATTTTATAAGCGATATGAAATATTAAGCTACATCTTCTGACATTAGTCTTTGCCAAGTGAGCTAACTTCTACAGAATTTAATTTTTAATGTATACTTGCAACATTTCAATTTATAATTTGATTTTCTTTCTGCATGTCCAGCACTCAGGGACAATGGACTGTTGATGATGAGGATATCCAAAAACAATACAAATTTAATTACACATCTCGCTCAAGAATTATGGCAAAAATGACTGTGGAACTTCAAAGTCTCTGTGAGAATATAAAAGGAGAATTCACCTTATGTCTACAGAAACAGGTTTAATTAGCTAGTTTGTGAAAATTTAGATCACACATTTAATTACACATGTTCACTGACAGCACAGATTTTAGCAATCAAACAACCAGAACTCAAAAGCAATAACTGAAATAACTGAAACTCCCTCAATCACCACATAATTACCCAACACTGGAGGGAATGCCACAAGAATGAAGGTCCCAGTTTTAAAATTAATTTAGTGTTCTTAACCATTAAGAAGGGTTTTTTTCTTTTTTTAGGGAATATTTATTGAATGTATGGGAGAATGTTAACTTGTAAGAATGCAAAGAGGATACTTCACTTATCCAATTGACAAATATTGATTGATTACTGAATAGATGCAAAGCATTTGCGTTTTTCATTATCGCATAACAAATTATCATAAATTTGGCAGGCTTTATACACACACACTTATTATCTCACAATTTCTTCAGATCAGGAATCTCAGCATGGCTTAGGTGAGTCCTCTGCTTCACAAGGTTGCAATCAAGATATAGTGCTGGGGTCTCATCTGAAGCTTTGACTGGGGAAGGATCTGCTTGTAAGCTCATGTGGTTATCAACAGGAGTAAAATCCTTAAACTGTCCAATGAAGGCCTTAGCAATTTGTTGACTATCAGTCAGAGATCACCCTTATTTCCTTGTCACATGGGTCTATCCACACGGCAATGTGCTTCATCAAAACCAGCAATGGAGTCAAAAGTCAGAGCCCGCCACAAAGATGGAAGTCATAACCTTCTATAATATAATCATGAAAACAACATCATATCACTTTACGATATTCTATTGGTTAGAATCAAGTCACAGGTCCTATCTACAATCAAGGCGAGTGGATCAAAATACAATGAGGCAGGACAGCCCTCTTAGGATCTGTCTATGATAGCACTGTTCCAGGTGCTGGGAAAGAGTACTGAATAAGAAAGCCAAGATATCTATTATGGCAAATATAAAATATGACAAAAAATGTAAGTAACACATTAATAGCCTTTTCTTATCCTATATCACTTTGGGTTGATAATAATTTTATGTATATAGTGACTTTACTGTCTTGTGTTTATATGATGTACTGAAAGCGATGGAGAAAATTAACTATGAGATTTTTAAAGTTATGCAAACATGAAGTAATGAGATTCTATTTTGACCTGGGATCAGTGGAATGAAAAGGAACCTGCAAATGCAGAAGATATTGGTGAGTGGCCACCCTTAGAAAAGGGGAATACAAAGAAGGCGGCAATAAGGGTGGCTTCAAAGCTTTCAGTCTTAGCAATTGGGAGAATAATGATGTTTCTATAAACATACCCTAAAAGGAAACTTATTTGGAAAGAAAAATAATGAATTCATTTTAGACATAATATATTGAAGGTAAAATAAAAACTTCAGGTGCAAATGTTCTGCAAAAAGAGAGGCAGAACTAAGTTTCAGAGAGATCAGAGTTCCAGAAATAGAAAACTGCCCTCCAAAAATAGTTATACTTTGGCTGAGTAGAAAAATCCTTTCCATCAAACTTTAAGAGTATGTAATGGGAGTCATATTTCTTTAAAAAGGAATAATATATTTTGGTGTTAGAACAGTCTTCAAGAATTATCTTGGTTTTATCTGCTTCAAATCTGAAACATGAAAAACCTGAGATCTTGAGACCTCTCTTTATAGCCTGTATCTTTCCAGTTCTGTGCCTTTATCACTGACAGCCCTCTTGGCACATATTCCTCTCCCTTTACCCGCCTAAATACTGAGTAGGGGTTCAATACTTTGGTACTAGCTCTGGTACTAATTAGCAGTCACAAAACATAGGCAAGTTGCTTTACTCCTGAGTCATATTTCCTTTCTAAAAATGGAAATAATCACATGTATGCTACCAACTTTACTGAGTTTTCATTAATACAAATGGCCTACTGATATAAACACCTATGATAAATTAAAATGGAACTATTAATAATAATAATATTATTATTAATGATTCTGGTGATTATACTACTTTTGCCTTTTCTATTTGTTATAAATGTTACAAACTACTGACTTTCAAACTGTTTCACATTTAGCTCTTTTCAGTTAAGAGAGACTTAAAGTTTTAAGGGAAAAGATAATAGAGATATCAACTTTTAAGTATCATAACACTCTTAAACTTCTGGGATCCTCTCTTTACTTCTGCCTGTGCCCCTCTCCCTCACTCGCTCTCTCTAAAATAAATAATCTTTAAAAAATAAAAATAAATAAATAATAAAATAAAATAAATAATGTTTAGATAGCCAAGGCAACCATGCACTTAATTATTCTGATGATTCAGGAAAATTTTTATTTTTTTGTGGGTTGTTGTTGTTGTTGTTGTTGTTATCTAGGATATTTCATACATATGGACTCAGCCTAAGATGAGTTAGTAGGATTTGGAAACCAACATTAGTGTTAGCAGGGAGTCTGGGCTCACAAGTGGCAACACTTTTCTTTTTATTTTTCTAACTTTGCTGTTACAATTTGCTTTATTTCTTTCCTTTGAGATATTTTGAAGCTGTAGCATATTGTAACTTGCTACAGAGCCCCAGTTACCAGTGGGCATGAACTGCAGCTCAAACTCCTCTAGCACCTGGCTGAAGGAGAGTTTTAGCCAGATCTAAGAGGAGTATACAGACCAAAGTGGAGCTCAAGAAAAGCTGCACCAGCCAGGGAGGGAGGGAAAACTGGAAGGGAGAGAGAACTATGAGTTACATTAGCGGTGCCCTCCACCTAAGGAGTCTACCGGCCAAGCAAGCTGAAATCAGGGAGGAAAGAAGACACTGTGCCTGAGAGCAGAGGAACCAGATCACATTATCCCCAAGTTGTCTAAGTCTTTCTGTCCTCCATGACATCATGTAAGTCATATTTCTACCCCCAAAACTCAGCCACCATCTTGGGAGAGAAGCTGTAGTTGTAAGGAAGAACTAAAATCTGAAAGCCTGAGCATTCTTTCCTAGGAGTGCTAAACAAAATCTGTAGGGACTGTATGTCAAAACTGTAGGAAGAGATGATATGTGAAACAGAAAATGATTACCAGACCTGCCTCAGCCCCCACCACCTTCCAACTAAACAATGGGTTGAGAGAGAAAGTAAATTAGTTATTGATACAGAAAAGAAGCTACAGTTTTTCCAAACATCTTAGCTACGGTATGCGTCAAATTTGGAGATCTAAGTATATGGGTTTTAGCCACCAAAATAAAGCATGTCAAGAGGTTGCCTATTTCTTCTCAGCCCAGATACATTTTAAGATCGTAAAGGAAAGAAAATTTGGCTTTCTGAAATCTTTCACTAGCAGAACAGAGCTTAACCCAAAGTAAAATTTAAGGTCACAGATGGTTTGGTTTGAAAAGCCTCGGAAAGTTCCTTCCACTTTTCTTTCTTCTCCTCCTTCTTCCCTTGAGCCAAATTTGTATCTACGTTTCCCAGTTACAGGGACAGAAATTCCATGCATAGCTTCATGTCTTAGATTAAAGGGAAGAGAAATGAAATAAGAATTATAGTGATTTTAATGTATTCTAAGCTCTGTTCTGGGTGATTAAAATAGAGGAGCACAGCAGCTAGGGTTATTTATGGAGCCCCTACTTGGTGCTGTACATCGTGTATGATATATACATTATCTCATTTAATCTTCACATTTCACACCAACCCAGAACGTATTTATCTCCATTTTACAGATGAAGACACTTGGGATTAGAGAAGATAAAAGACTTATCAAAAACCACAAGTATATTAAGTGGTAAAGCAGAAATAAAAACCCATATCTCTCATTCCAAAACTAATGCCCTTCCCATCAATCCAATTAATCTTGTAGAAGCACTTAAATTGCAAATACCCTTAAAAGGTATTTCTCTATAATTTCTTACCAATAATAACTTAGAAAATTCTGGATGAACACAACAAATTAAGAATTCCTAAAGCAAGCCATCTGAGGAAAGGTACCAGTGAAGGGAGAACTGGGCACTAAAGAAGACCCACTGTTACTACAAAATTTCCTATAACACGAACTCAATCTATACTGCCTACAACAGTGCCAGGAATATAGTGAATGCTGAATAAATTCTTGCTAATTAAACAGTTGTCACTTCTCTGATGTTCTTGTTCTCACTTGCTCAACTCCACATCTTCCAGGCAATTAACCTAACTAGACTTCAAACATGGTGCTGCTATCTTACCAGGAATGATTTTAAGAGAACTGACACCAGCACCAACACCAATTTATATAAATGAAAATGGGTTCTGGAATTTACATTCCACTTCCAACTCTTGGACCCTTGCCCATTTGGTTCTGTATTTTACTAGGTGTGTATCTCCTGGGGGATAGAACTCTCATCTACCCTCCATCTCTATGATAAAAATTAAGATAATTACATGCATGTTCACCTTGAATAGACACTGTGAAAATGCTTCCCCTGGAAGGGCTTAACTTCAAACAATTTTATTCTATTGAAAATTGCATGTGTAAACGTTTGTGCAGGATACCTACAAGACTGCAAGGCAAGTTCAAACACTAGCCTCAGGCAACTATACTGATGAAAGGAGGCATAGAAACTGGAAACAGTTAAAAGAATAAAGGAAAAGTAAAGGAAGAAATTATAATAAACCTGTAACAAGGGCCTGTAAGTTTTCTTGGTGAAACAATTCTGATCGGACATAGGCAGGAGAGGAATTGTTCTATAAGTAATGAAGCACCAGGGGCTTGCACTGGGTTTTTCCAGTTTTCTTTGCAATGACTCTCTCCATCACTGAGCCAAATGTATACTCATATGCATAGTTACTTTGCCGTATCTCACTGTCCCAGGGCATGGCTCAAACCTCATCCTCCTGTACTTTTAGCCAAGAAAGGCTTAAGGCGTTAGCCTCTCAGGAACATCTGTATACTGAAGAGTTCACTTAAAGAGAACCTAGTGTTTTAGTGATCCAAATGGGTGGATCAGTTTTAGTAGAATTCTTAAATTCTAGTAGAAATTCTAAATTGAGTAAAATTCTTAAATTCAGGAAAAGATATCATGAAGAAAATGCTACAAATCAACGGAAGGTCAGACAGCACTGGGTAAGAACTAGAGCACAGGCTACGCAGCTAAACAAAATGGTGATCAAACCTCGTCTAAGCACTTACTGACTGCATAGCTTCAGGCAACATCAATAAATGAGCAAAAATCATCAGGCACAAAGTTGGCAATTATACACTGTAGTTACAGTTATTAGCCCTTGTCATTAAACAATATCATTAAAATATGCAGCAGTGTCTGGCAGGCTGTTCTTGCTCAGTAAATGTTAGTTTAGTCAGAATCTGCATTCCACAGAACCAGCTCAAAAGAGCATCCCTGATGCCTGATTATTTAGAATGAGAAAATGCACCATTCGTGCAACATAACAGAGTAAGACATTGTTCTTTATCCTCTGTGAAAGAAATTGGATTAAATTTTTCATAAGTTGCTCCTTTTAGTGTTACGGTGATGGAATTTTTTGTGAAAGTCAAGTCTGGGAAAAGATGAATATCAAAACTCAACAACTGAACCCCCTTCTACTATTTAAAAATAGTGTCAACATAAGAAATTAAAAACATTAATTTTGCATAACCATATATGCAGGCCAGGTGGAATGAAGGAAAACAGAGCATTTTTTCCCCAGTTCTGATTTCACTAAATCCAGTGACTTTTTACCTTTTAAAGATAAAGTAGTGCCCTGGGAGTCATATCACTTACTCTATCAATTTGTGAAGAGAAAGCTTATATTTTTGGTAGTGGGAAGAGCTGATAAATCTGCTAAAGATCTTGATATCTCTACCAATTCTGAAGATATACAGATGTGAAAAAAGGATAGGAAACACACTCAACAAAAAGGACTTCTTTACCACATTACAGTACCTTAGAGTTAAAAATAATAAAGATAATAATACCCCCATGGTATTACATTGGGGTAGATAACTAAATATGTTTCAGGTAAATTTACATTGATGCTATCAGAGCCGTTATTTTTAGACTGGGGGTGGAAAGACTGTAGTATTTGAAAGAATGACTGTAAATAATACCTGGAGTCCAACAGAGGAGAGGGATGACCCTGAGAGAGAAAAGGAAGCAGCACAGGTCCTGTAGATGCAATGGAAACCAACAAGGCTGAAACCAAGAACAAATGATTTCATAATTCGAACTTAGACTGGCTGACTTTGTGCTGGGATAAAGAGAGATATACAGAAGATTGCTGCAGGGCCTTCATACTCCAGAGACATGGCCTGAATGCTTCTATGTATGTATTTGTGAGGGTGTGTGTGTGTGTGTGTGTGTGTGATAAAAGGGGGCGAGCATCAATCTATCAGGTTGGAGATAATCCTCCATGTATCTTTAGTAACCTCCTGTTTGTATTCCAAATCATAGTATGTATTCCAATTTAACAATGAAGCCTGACTTCTTTGTCTTCAGAACTCTCAGTCTTCACATCTGACAGGCCTGCTATTGTTCTTGGAGCTCTTGGGACTTCTCAGTCTTTCTTATCCACATAAGTAAGATTTGCCATTTCGAGTACCTTTTTTTTTTTTTTTTAAATAATGAGTTGGTGACATTCTTAAAAAATATATGCTCTACTTCCCTAGTCTCTTAAATATAATATACTGAACATAACCGAAGTCTTCTCTGATGATTGAGTCATTATAATGAGCACTCATTATAACACTGTAGATTGCTGAGGGATGTAGAGCTATTAGCCCCTGCATTAAATGGCTCCTGTCTGTTGCACACTGCTTTTTTTGTTATCTATTTTATACCTGCCTTTTCTGTCAATATTAGGCTATAACTTGTCATTGTGTCACCCATATGAGTCATTGCAACTAGGTACTTAAATGCCTTGTAACCTGAGAAAAAAGACAAACTTTCTAAAAGTGTATGTTGAAAAGAGGCAATAAAACCTAATAAGAAGACCGTTCTGACCAAGGGAGAGCTCCAAGATGGCGCCAGCCGGGCTCCCTCCCCGAGAGCGTGTGTCACACCAGATGCCTGCCCCTCAGCCTGATGCTCCAACACAAGCAAACGGGCTTTTCCCCGCACAAAGTCGAAGTTGCGGGGCTTTCCTTGCCTGCTTCTGTGCAGGACCCTGAGGCAGATTCAACGAAGACATCCAGATGGCTCTGTGTGGTGTTTTGAGAGCAGCCCCTGTTGAAGCTCTTCTGTTAATCCAAGTCGTAGCATGAGTCAGAATTTCCTTTCATCTGGGGGAGGAGTTAAGATGGTGGAGGAGTAGGAGACAACTTTTTCAGCTGGTCCCCCGAGTAGAGCTGGATAGGTACCAGACCAGCCTAAACAACCACGGAACCAGCCTGAGACGCAGGAAGATGCATCTGGATCTCTACAAACGAACATCTCCAGTGCTGACTATTGAGGTACGAAGCGGGGAGCCATGAAACCGTGCACAGATATCGGAAGATAAACGGAAGGGGGAGGGAGCCGCTGCGTTCGGGTGCCGGGAAGCGGTGGCCACTTGCGCGGGAGAGCGGGCAGGGCTCACAGACGGCACCCGCAAAACAGCAGACTGAGACCGTGAGCCAGGAGCGCGCGCCACCAGGCATCTCGCGGAACACCGGAATCCCGGTGCGCTCACTGGATCCAGACTGAGACCGGGAGCTTCCGGAGCCCGCGGGGGACGGCTGGCGGCGTTAGAAACACAAAGGACAGAGACGCGCTGGCCCTGGAAGTGAGGGCTGGGACGCCCTGCATCCCGGGACACTGCAGGGTTGAGCAGCACCAACAGTAACGGAGTTAAAGTGGCCAGAACATTAGTAGAGAACGGGCCACAATCCCTCTGTTCTGTGACAGAGGCTGAAATTCGGCCGCTGCTGCTCTGACTCTCAGAAGAGGCAAAGCAAACCGCCAGGGAAAGCCGCCAGAGAACAAAAGCCTGGAAACACCGGCTCAGAGAGTGCCCATCCCCATACCCCCTCGCAGGTGACGCGAAGACTCTACCCAAACAGGGTTGCCTGAGTATCACAGGCCCCTCCCCCAGAACACAGAAGGCAGGCTGAAAAATCAAGAAGCCCACAACCCGGGCGCCTGGGTGGCGCAGTCATTGAGCGCCTGTCTTCCGCTGAAGGCGTGATCCCGGCATTCCGGAAAGGAGTCCCTCATCAGGCTCCTCCGCTGG
>NW_024426774.1:62164411-62171586 GCF_017311325.1 Ursus maritimus
TTATAATGAGCACTCATTATAACACTGTAGATTGCTGAGGGATGTAGAGCTATTAGCCCCTGCATTAAATGGCTCCTGTCTGTTGCACACTGCTTTTTTTGTTATCTATTTTATACCTGCCTTTTCTGTCAATATTAGGCTATAACTTGTCATTGTGTCACCCATATGAGTCATTGCAACTAGGTACTTAAATGCCTTGTAACCTGAGAAAAAAGACAAACTTTCTAAAAGTGTATGTTGAAAAGAGGCAATAAAACCTAATAAGAAGACCGTTCTGACCAAGGGAGAGCTCCAAGATGGCGCCAGCCGGGCTCCCTCCCCGAGAGCGTGTGTCACACCAGATGCCTGCCCCTCAGCCTGATGCTCCAACACAAGCAAACGGGCTTTTCCCCGCACAAAGTCGAAGTTGCGGGGCTTTCCTTGCCTGCTTCTGTGCAGGACCCTGAGGCAGATTCAACGAAGACATCCAGATGGCTCTGTGTGGTGTTTTGAGAGCAGCCCCTGTTGAAGCTCTTCTGTTAATCCAAGTCGTAGCATGAGTCAGAATTTCCTTTCATCTGGGGGAGGAGTTAAGATGGTGGAGGAGTAGGAGACAACTTTTTCAGCTGGTCCCCCGAGTAGAGCTGGATAGGTACCAGACCAGCCTAAACAACCACGGAACCAGCCTGAGACGCAGGAAGATGCATCTGGATCTCTACAAACGAACATCTCCAGTGCTGACTATTGAGGTACGAAGCGGGGAGCCATGAAACCGTGCACAGATATCGGAAGATAAACGGAAGGGGGAGGGAGCCGCTGCGTTCGGGTGCCGGGAAGCGGTGGCCACTTGCGCGGGAGAGCGGGCAGGGCTCACAGACGGCACCCGCAAAACAGCAGACTGAGACCGTGAGCCAGGAGCGCGCGCCACCAGGCATCTCGCGGAACACCGGAATCCCGGTGCGCTCACTGGATCCAGACTGAGACCGGGAGCTTCCGGAGCCCGCGGGGGACGGCTGGCGGCGTTAGAAACACAAAGGACAGAGACGCGCTGGCCCTGGAAGTGAGGGCTGGGACGCCCTGCATCCCGGGACACTGCAGGGTTGAGCAGCACCAACAGTAACGGAGTTAAAGTGGCCAGAACATTAGTAGAGAACGGGCCACAATCCCTCTGTTCTGTGACAGAGGCTGAAATTCGGCCGCTGCTGCTCTGACTCTCAGAAGAGGCAAAGCAAACCGCCAGGGAAAGCCGCCAGAGAACAAAAGCCTGGAAACACCGGCTCAGAGAGTGCCCATCCCCATACCCCCTCGCAGGTGACGCGAAGACTCTACCCAAACAGGGTTGCCTGAGTATCACAGGCCCCTCCCCCAGAACACAGAAGGCAGGCTGAAAAATCAAGAAGCCCACAACCCGGGCGCCTGGGTGGCGCAGTCATTGAGCGCCTGTCTTCCGCTGAAGGCGTGATCCCGGCATTCCGGAAAGGAGTCCCTCATCAGGCGGGGGACGGCTGGCGGCGTTAGAAACACAAAGGACAGAGACGCGCATATTCGTTTTATCTGCTTCCAAATCTGAAAACATGAAAACCTGAGATCTGAGGAGATCCTCTTTAGCCTCGTATCTTTCCAGTTCTGTGCCTTTATCACTGATCAGCGCCTCTTCGGTGCTACATATTCCCTTACCCGCCTAAAACTGAGTAGGGGTTCAATACTTTGGTACTTAGCCTGGTACTAATTAGAAGTATCAGCAAACATAGGCAAGTTGTTTCTCACTCCGAAAGTATATTTTCTAAAAATGGAAATAATCACATGTATAGCATTCAACTTGTGATTTGAGTTTCATTAAATACTTAAATTGCCACTGGATATAAACACCCCTATGATAAATGTAATGGAACTATCAATAATACATAATATTATTATTAATGATTCTGCGTGATTATAATTACTTTTGCCTTTTCTATTTGTTTATAAATGTTACAAACTACTGACTTCTCAAACTTTTCACATTTAGCTTCTTTTCAGTTAAGAGAGACTTAAAGCTGTAAGGGAAAAGATAATAGAGATATCAACTTTTAAGTATCATAACACTCTAAACCTGGATCCCTTCTCTTTACTTCTGCCTGTGCCCCTTCCCTCACTCGCTCTCTTATAAATAATTCTTAAAAACAAAAATAAATAAATAATAAAATAAAATAAATAATTGTTTAGATAGCCAAGGCAACTTCATGCACTTAATTATTCTGATGATTCAGGAAATTTTATTATTTTTGTGGGTTGTTGTTGTTGTTGTTGTTGTTATCTAGGATATTTCCCCATACATATGGACTCAGCCTAAGATAAGAGTAGTGGATTTGAAACCAACATTATGTTAGCAGAGTCTGGGCCTGCCAAGTGCGTGCTATACTACTTTCTTTATCTTTTCAACTTTGCTGTTACAATTTGCTTATTTCTTTCCTTTGAGATATTTTGAAGCTGCAGCATATTGTAACTCTGCAGTTCAGAGCCCCAGTTACCAGTGCGGCTGAATCGAGAAGTTTCAAACCTCTAGGCACCTGGCTGAAGGAGAGTTTTAGCCAGATCTAAGAGGAGCATACAGACCAAAGTGGAAGCTCTAATGCAAACTGCACCAGCCAGGAGGGAGGGGTAACGAGGGAGAGAGAACTGGCGAGAGCTTCATTGGCGTGCCCCTCCACCTAAGGATCTGACTCGGGCTCTAAAGCTTTGAAATCAGGAGTGAAGATGAACTGTGCCTGAGAGTGAGAGGAAACTCAGATCATATTATCCCCAAGTATGTCTAAGTCTTTCTGTCCTCCATGATCATCATTAAGTCATATTTTCTATCTCCTACAAAACTAGGGCTTCACTCATCTCTGGGGAGAGAAGCTGCAGTTGTAAGGAAGAATCAAAATCTGAAAGCCTGAGAGATTCTTCCTAGGAGTGCTAAATAAAATCTGTAGGGACTGTATGTCAAAACCTGAGAAGAGATGATATGTGAATAGACAGATTTACTCAGACCTGTCTCCTCAGCCCCCACCACCTTCCAACTAAACAATGGGTTGAGAGAGAAAGTAAATTAGTTATTGATATCAGCAAAAAGTCACAGTTTTCTCAAACATTCAGCTGGCGGTATGGCCAATTTGGAGATCTAAGTATATGTTTTAGCCACCAAAACAAAGCTATGTGCGTGAAGAGTTGCTATTTCCTTCCAGCCGGCAGATAGCATTTTTAAGATCGTAAAGGAAAAAACATACTTTGGTTTCGAAATCTTTCAACTAGCAGAACAGAGCTTAACCCAAAGTGAAAAATTTAAGGTCCAGATGGTTTTGTTTGAAAAGCCTCGAAAGTTCTTCCACTTTTCTTTCTTCTCCTCCTCCTTCTTCCCTTGAGTTTCAACTTTGTATCTTACGCTTTCCTAGTTGTAGGTACAAAATTCATGCATAGCTTCAAGTGTCTTGATTAAAGGAAGAGAAATGAAATAAGAATTAGAGAAGTGATTTGTAATGCATGCCCAAGCTTCAAGTTCTGGGCTATTAAAATAGAGAATGAACATAGCGAGTGAGGATGGTATTAGAGCCCCTACTTGGGGCTGTACATCGGTATGAGTGATATAATTATCCTCATTTAATCTTCACATTTTACACTAACCCAGAATTATTTATCTCCTATTTTCACTAGATGAATGACATTGGGATTAGAGAAGATAAAAAGACTTCATCAAAATCACAAGTATATGTAAGAGGAAAGCAGAAATAAAAACCCATATCTCTCATTCCAAAACTAATGCCTCTTCCATCAATCCAATTAATCTTGTGAGAAGTGATCTAAATGTAAATACCCTTAAAAGGATTTCTCTATACATTCTACAATAATAACTTGAGATAAATTCTGGATGAACACAATCAAACTCTGAAGAATTCCAAAGTAGCATCTGAGAAAAAAGGCATGAAGGGAGAATGGGCACTAAAGTAAGACCTACACACTAAAAATTTCCTTAACATCAACTCAATCTAATTATGCTTCATAATGACAACATGCCAGAGAATATAGTGAATGCTGAATAAATTCTTGCTTAATTAAACAGAGTCGACTTCTTGATTCTTGTCTCTTCGCTCATCTCAACTCCACATCTTCCAGGCAATAACCTAATCAGATCTCAAACAGGTGCCATGCTATCTTAAAGAAATTATTTCATAGAGAGAACGTACACCAGCACTAATCACCATTTATATAAATGAAAATGGGGTTCGGAAATTTATCATTCCACTTCCCAACTCTTGACCTTTGCCCATTTTGGTTCTGTATTTATAGGTGTGTATCTCCTGGGATAGAACTCCATTTCTACTCCTCCATCTCATGATGATACAGATAATTAATGTATGTTCTACCTTGAAATAGTGAACTAGTGAAATATGCTTCCTGGAAGTGTGTTGAATCTCTCAAAAACAATTCTTATTCTTTGAAAAATTCGACATGTAAACGTTCTGCATGGATATCCTACAAGACTGCAAGGAAGTCGTACTGAAATTAGTCTAGCAATCTATACTGCAGTAAGGAGGCTAGAAATCTGGATTAGCATTAAAGAATAAAGGAAAAGTGCAAAAAGGAAAAATTATAATAACCGGGTAATCAAGGCCGCAAAGCTTCTTGGTGAAAAATCATTCGATGATATGGAGGAGAGAATTGTTCATACTAAGCACCAGGGCTTGCACTGCGGTTTTTCCAGTTTCTTGCAATGACTCTTCTCCATCACTGAGCCAATGTATACTCATATGCATAGTTATTTGCCGATCTCACTGTTCCCAGGGCAGGCTCAAACCTCATCCTCCTGGTACTTTTAGCCAAGAAAGGCTTACAGCGTTAGCCCTCAGGAACATCTGTGTCTACTCGAAGAGTTCAATCTTAAAGAGAACTCCGATAGGTTTTAAAGGTGATCCAACAGTGTGATCAGCCTTAGTGGAATTTTAGTGACTTAAAGTAGAAATTCTAAATTGAGTAAAATTTTAAACAGAGAAAACGATATATGAAGAAAATGCTAGCAACTAATTTGCAACGTCAGACAGTCAAAGAACTAGAGCATAGGCTACAGGCTAAAGCAAAATGTCGATCAAAACTGTCTAAAAGCACTTCACTGACTGATAGCTTCAGGGCAACATCAATTACAAATGAGCAAAAATCATCAAAGGCACTAAAGTTGCGCAATATATACATCTGTGAAGTAGCAGTTATTAGCCCTTATCCGCCATTAACATACTATTATGCATGCAGCAGTGGTCGTGGCAGCTGTTCTTGCTCAGTAAATGTGAAGTTTAGTGAGGACATCTGCATTCCACAGAACTCAGCTGGCAAAAGAGCATCCTGATGCCTGATTATTTGAATGAGAAAATGCACCATTCAGTACAATATAATAGAGTGGAAGACTTGTTCTTATCCCTTGGAAAGAAATTGGATTGAATTTTGCTGAGGCTTGTCTTCCTTTGTGTTATCGGTGATGGAATTTTTGTGGAAGTTTAGTCTGGGAAAGATTGAACATCAAAACTCGACTGAACCCCGATCTCTTCTACTTGATTTAAAAATAGTGGTCAACATTAAGAATTAAAAAATTACTTTGCAATAACCAGTTATGCAGGCTAGGTGGAATGAAGGAAAACAGAGGCATTTTTTTCCCTAGTTCTGATTTCCACTAAAATCCAGTGATCTTTTTACTTTTAAAGATAAAGTAGTCCCTGGGAGTATGATCACTTATCTACTCAATTTTGTGAAGAGAGAGTTCTTATACTTTGGTAATGGGAAGAGCTGATAACTCTGGGGAAAGGATCTCGTGATTCCTACCAACTCTTGGAAGATATACAGAGTGAAAAAGGATGAGGGAAACAATCTCACTAAGGACTCTTACAATAAGGTACAGATTAAATATACATAATTAAGGTACCTTAGCATTGGGTATACGAAGATAAATTGGTCATTCCCATGGTAACTTTACTTCTGGTGACTAATCAAGCTGTCAACATAGCTGATCTTTCAGATTCTGTGGGTAATTTAGACGAAGTCAGATCGGAGTGATTTGAAAAAGAATGACCTGTAAATAATACCTGAGTCGAACAGAGGAGAGGGAGACCTCGGAGATGAAAAGAAGCAGCACAGGTCCTGGTAGATGTCAATTGGAAAACCAATCAGGTATTGAAACCAAGAACGAAATGATTTATAAATTTCGAACTCTGACTGGCTGACTTTTGTGCTGGGATAAAGAGATGATATCAGAAGATTGCTTGCAGGCCTTCATGGACTCCAGAGTAGCGGCCCTGAATGTTAATCATGTTGTACTTGTGAGTGTGTGTGTGCGTGTGTGTGATAAAGGTGGGGGCTATCATCAATCATAGGTTGAGATAATCCTCCATGTGATCTGATAGTAACCTCCTGTTAGCTTCCAAACTCATAGTGGAAGTATTCATTTAACAATGAATAAGCCTGAATTCTTTTGTTTCAGAACTCTCAGCCCTCATGATCTGATGCAGGGCCTGCTATTGTATCTTGGAGTTCCTTGGGACTTCTAGTCTCTTCTGTATCCACATAGGCAAGATGCCATTATTCAGCAGTACCTTTTTTTTTTGGCTTTTAAAATGAGTATTGACATTTTCTTAAAAATATATACGCTCTACCTCCTGAGTTCCATCATAATATAATAACTGCACACATAACCGAGTCTTCTGAAGTGATTGAGTCATTATAATACACCTCTATTAGTACATCGTGGTAGATTGTGAAGGATGTAGAGCTTCAATAGCCTCCTGCATAATGACTCTCTGTCCTGTGCACACCTGCTTTCTTTGTTAGCCATTCTTCATATCCGCCTTTTCCCTGGTGCTATTAGCTATAACCTGGTTGGCCATTGTGTCACCACGCATATGAGTCATTGCCAAACAAATAGTACTAAATGCCTGTAACCTGAGAAAAAAGACAAACTTAATCTAAAGTTAAGTGAAAGAGGCAAAAAACCTTAATAGAACATCTGTTGGACTGACCAAGGGATGAGCTCCAAGAATGTTCGCCTAGCCCTCCCTTCTAGCTCCGTTAGTATGGTGTCCAGATGCCTGCCCTCAAGCTGATGCTCCAACAAAAATGGCCTGGGCTTTTCCCCACAAAGTCGGGTTAGTGGCTTTCCTTTGCCTGCTTCTGTGCAGGACCCTGGAGGCAGATTCAAC
>NW_024426774.1:62171611-62195347 GCF_017311325.1 Ursus maritimus
GAAGACATCCAGATGGCTCTGTGTGGTGTTTTGAGAGCAGCCCCTGTTGAAGCTCTTCTGTTAATCCAAGTCGTAGCATGAGTCAGAATTTCCTTTCATCTGGGGGAGGAGTTAAGATGGTGGAGGAGTAGGAGACAACTTTTTCAGCTGGTCCCCCGAGTAGAGCTGGATAGGTACCAGACCAGCCTAAACAACCACGGAACCAGCCTGAGACGCAGGAAGATGCATCTGGATCTCTACAAACGAACATCTCCAGTGCTGACTATTGAGGTACGAAGCGGGGAGCCATGAAACCGTGCACAGATATCGGAAGATAAACGGAAGGGGGAGGGAGCCGCTGCGTTCGGGTGCCGGGAAGCGGTGGCCACTTGCGCGGGAGAGCGGGCAGGGCTCACAGACGGCACCCGCAAAACAGCAGACTGAGACCGTGAGCCAGGAGCGCGCGCCACCAGGCATCTCGCGGAACACCGGAATCCCGGTGCGCTCACTGGATCCAGACTGAGACCGGGAGCTTCCGGAGCCCGCGGGGGACGGCTGGCGGCGTTAGAAACACAAAGGACAGAGACGCGCTGGCCCTGGAAGTGAGGGCTGGGACGCCCTGCATCCCGGGACACTGCAGGGTTGAGCAGCACCAACAGTAACGGAGTTAAAGTGGCCAGAACATTAGTAGAGAACGGGCCACAATCCCTCTGTTCTGTGACAGAGGCTGAAATTCGGCCGCTGCTGCTCTGACTCTCAGAAGAGGCAAAGCAAACCGCCAGGGAAAGCCGCCAGAGAACAAAAGCCTGGAAACACCGGCTCAGAGAGTGCCCATCCCCATACCCCCTCGCAGGTGACGCGAAGACTCTACCCAAACAGGGTTGCCTGAGTATCACAGGCCCCTCCCCCAGAACACAGAAGGCAGGCTGAAAAATCAAGAAGCCCACAACCCGGGCGCCTGGGTGGCGCAGTCATTGAGCGCCTGTCTTCCGCTGAAGGCGTGATCCCGGCATTCCGGAAAGGAGTCCCTCATCAGGCTCCTCCGCTGGGAGCCTGCTTCTTCCTCTCCCACTCCCCTGCTTCTGTTCCCTCTCTCACTGGTTGGTTGCCACATAAATAAATAAATAAAATCTTTAAAGAAGAAGCCCACATCCCTAAGATCCCTATAAAACAAGGGGCACGGCCTGGGACCCAGTCAATAATTTGGGCTCTGGACAACCCCGCAACCTCTCCTCATCAGAATGACAAGAAGGAGAAGCCCCCCACAGCAAAGAAAAGACAGTGAGTCTGTGGCCTCTGCCACAGAAATAATGGATACGGATGTAACCAAAGTATCAGAAATGGAATTCAGAGTAACGATGGTCAAAATGATGAGTAGAATTGAAAAAACTATTAACGAAAAGGTTACTGAGAATATAGAATCCCTAAGGACAGAAATGAGAGCGAATCTGACAGAAATTAAAAATTCTATGAGCCAAATGCAGGCAAAACTAGAGGCTCTGACGGCCAGGGTCACAGAAGCAGAGGAACGGGTTAGTGAATTGGAGGATGGGTTAATAGAGGAAAAAATGAAAATAGAAG
Organism: Ursus maritimus; assembly: GCF_017311325.1. Classification (NCBI taxonomy): domain Eukaryota; kingdom Metazoa; phylum Chordata; class Mammalia; order Carnivora; family Ursidae; genus Ursus; species Ursus maritimus. The sequence goes on from NW_024426774.1 coordinate 62,173,172, forward strand.
ATGGTCTTAAAAAAATCCACGCCCACGAATGTAGGTTACGGGAGATTACTGACTCAATGAAACGATCCAATGTTAGAATCATCGGCATCCCCGAGGGGGTGGAGAAAAACAGAGGTCTAGAAGAGATATTTGAACAAATTGTAGCTGAAAACTTCCCTAATCTAGCAAGGGAAACAAACATTCGTGTCCAAGAGGCAGAGAGGACCCCTCCCAAGCTCAACCACGACAAACCTACGCCACGTCACGCCATAGTGCAATTTGCAAATATTAGATCCAAGGATACAGTATTGAAAGCGGCCAGGGCAAAGAAATCTCTCACGTACCAAGGCAAAGGCATCAGAATTACGTCAGACCTGTCTACACAGACCTGGAATGAAAGAAAGGGTTGAGGGAGCATATTTAAAGCTCTTTCAGAGAAAAACATGCAGTCAAGGATCCTTTATCCAGCAAGGCTGTCATTCAGAATTGATGGAGAAATAAAGACATTCCAGAATCGCCAGTCACTAACCAATTTTGTAACCACGAAACCAGCCCTACAGGAGCTATTACGGGGGGCTCTATAAAACTAAAAAGGCCCCAAGAGTGATATAGAACAGAAAGTCACAGCCAATAGAAACAAAGACTTTACTGGCAACATGGCATTATTAAAATCATATCTCTCAGTATGCAGTCTTAATGTTAATGGCTTAAATGCTGCCATAAATCGCCACAGGGTTGCAGATTGGATAAAAAGAAATGACCCATCCATTTGCTGTCTACAAGAGACTCATTTCGAACCCAAAGATGCATTCAGACTGAGAGTAAGGGGATGGAGTACCATCTTTCACGCAAATGGACCTCAAAAGAAAGCTGGGGTAGCAATTCTCATATCAGATATATTGGATTTTAAACTACAGACTATAGTTAGAGATGCAGAAGGGCACTATATTATTCTTAAGGGAAGTATTCAACAAGTGGATATGACAATTATAAATATATATGCCCCCAACAGGGGAGCAGCAAGATACACAAGCCAACTCTTAACCAGAATAGAGAGACATATAGATAAAAATACATTAATAGTAGGGGACCTCAACACTCCACTATCAGAAATAGACAGAACACCCTGGCAAAAACTAAGCAAAGAATCAAAGGCTTTGAATGCCATACTCGACGAGTTGGACCTCATAGATATATATAGAACACTACACCCCAGAACCAAAGAATACTCATTCTATTCTAATGCCCATGGAACATTCTCAAGAATAGACCATGTTCTGGGACACAAAACAGGTCTCAACCGATACCAAAAGATTGAAATTATCCCCTGCATATTCTCAGACCACAATGCTCTGAAATTGGAACTCAACCACAAGGAAAAATTTGGAAGAAACTCAAACACTTGGAGACTAAGAACCATCCTGCTCAGGAATGACTCGATAAACCAGGAAATCAAAAATCAAATTAAACAATTTATGAAGACCAATGAGAATGAAAATACAACAGTCCAAAACCTATGGGATACTGCAAAGGCAGTCCTAAGGGGGAAATAAATAGCCCTCCAAGCTTCACTCAAAAGAATAGAAAAATCTAAAATGCCGTTTTTATATTCTCACCTCACGAAGCGGCCCCTATGTATGCTTTTGCAGTCCATTTTACAAGGAATGACTTTCCTCCAGAATAATGAGTTTGTTCCCACTGTGGATAAGATCAGACAACCCCTACAGACCATTTCATGAAGTCATCATCAGCAGGTCAACTGTAAGTATCTCTAAATACATGTAAAACTCAGAGCAAGGGAAAAAACCTTGCAGCCTATTCCCTGAGATGGAGGAGCAGGATAGGGTGGCAGGGGAGGGTGTGGTTATGCGGGTGTGGTGGCAGAGGCAGGTCGTTTAGGAACCACAAATAAAACGTCAGAATCTTCCAGAGTTCCCCATAGAACTGGTTTACCCTAAGTGAGTATATATTCTGTTAGATGACAAAAGCAAATACAGAAAAACTGTCAATAGGTTTTACAAAGAAAAGTCACCAGAGATTAGTATGATTGAAAGCTAAAGTGTGAGACTTCAGTTTGAATCTTGATTCTGCCATTTACCACCCCATGGTCTCAGAAGGTACCTCTTCCTAAGTCTATGAATTCCTCACTTATAAGTGATAAAAATAATTGGAAATAATAAGCCTACCATAACCATGACGATGACAGAAAACCAGTAATGTGTGTGAAGTGCTTAGTACAGTACCTAACACAGAGTGACATTCAAGAAATTCTGGTTACTTTCAGCCTTACAACAAGTAAGTAGTCAGGTGGCAATAAAAATGTAAGCTAAAAGGGCGCCTGGGCGGCTCAGGTGGTTAAGCATCTGCCTTCAGTCCTGGAATCCAGCCCCCTGTCAGGCTCCCTGCTCAGCGGGAAGCCTGCTTCTCCCTCTTCCTTTGCCCCCTCCTTTATTCATGCTCTCTTGCACGTGTGCTTGCTCTCGCTCTCTTCTACCCTCTCCATCTCCTCCCCTCTCTCTCAAATAAAACCTTAAAAAAAAAAAAATCTAAGCTAAAGCACTATACTCCCCTGTAGAAAGTATTTTAATGAAGTGGATAATCATGCTTAGTAATTTTAAAAAAGTTAATTCTATCACATATTGGTATACAATAGTGGAAAGAAGTCTTTGCTCTTGCTTTCTCACAGTGTCTGATGTTACTGTGTTGGGGGCTGCCATATACTTTCTCGTGAGGTTTGCTTGAGTAGTTGTTTGTTTCTGGTCTGGCTCTTACCAGCACGTTCGATCTTACCTACTAATTCTCTAAAGGTAAGCTCCAATTTACTTTGTTCTGGGGTTGATCCTCCTATAAATTCAGTCTTAAATTCTAGGTCTGTGAATGCTAAATGAAGGATCTCCTTCTGAAGTGACTTCTTAAACCATGGTCCTCTTTCTTGATCTGATCGAAGATCAGGTATCGGGAAGCGAACAGAAAGGTTTAACGCCGGTGTGACAACTTGTACTGATATCCGACAATTTGCAGGATTATGTGAATCATCCAGAAATACTTCAGTGAAAGCCTTGTGCTAAAACACAAAATATCAAAAATATGTCAAAACATCAAATAAGGTAAACATAGATGACATTAATATTCAACATTACAATATGTATAATCACTATTTCCTCATTCAGTATAATGCATTAAAATACAATTCAAATTAGCTACTACCATAAAAATTCAGCGTAATGAAATTTTATAATGTAATAGCTATTGATAAAACTTCAAATAACTGGCAAAAGTTAAATCAAGTCAAAATCAATCAATCAAAATATAAACTGAACCAAAGTGAAGACACAGGTGCTATAGATGTATACATACATTCCTATAGACTAAAAACAGCATGTAAATTAGGTTATCAATAAATCCAATATAGTTAAAAATCAATTCAACATTCAATCTGAAGGATTTATCTACTAACATCCTACTTTAAAGACTTGATGTGAAATAAGATTAATTATGCCAAATGCAAGGGCCCATCCCCAACTTTTTATTTCCAGGACTAAGCCTAGAGCCTGGCACAGCCTAAGTTCTAAATATTCACCAAATGACTCGCTCTGAGCTCCCATCCAACCCAAGGATATGAGCCCATCAAATGACCCTTAGAAACCAAGACACATATGCACCCTCTACTCAAAGCCATGTTACAACAGAAGGATCGAAGAACATTTTCAGAGAAAGTATTTGTTTTTTGGTTTTGTTTTGTTTTTTTCTAAAATGTACTGAAGAAGTTTATAAAGCTTTAGCCCAGAGCACACTGCAGGTGATAACATTCCCCCAGTTAGGAATCAGCGTCTAACCTCCTGAATTAGGGAGTTCTTTTCTTAACCCAGACTGGGATTTTTAGCACATCTATGCTTTCTCTTCCCTCTTGCCCTTTGTAATACTAACCCCCACCCCCAGCAAAAATAACCCAAGAGATTAAACCATCATAGATACGGCTAACAGAAAATATGCACACCAGCCCCACAGAACTTGAAATAACTAGTAATTGGTGACAACAAAATGCTGATATAATGTGAATACCCACCACTAATTAAGGGAGAAGCAAGTAAGGAGAAAAATAGCTCTTCCCTTTTCTTTTTAACCAAAGTTGTCTCTACCTGTTCCTGGTCTGAGAGTCCCCCAATTCCAGCCCAAAACTCCTAACAGACTTCATGCAAATCTGACTTACTTGAATTGCTTAGAAAAGACACCATGCACCAGACAGATCTAAGTAAAAGTGACCTCACGTGATGCTCTATAGCACAACGCTATAAATTATGTTCCCACTTTTAAAAGCGTACCTCCCAAGCTGCGGGCTTCAGAGGGGAGGGGGGCAGGGGATTGGGATAGACTGGTGATGGGTAGTAAGGAGGGCACGTATTGCATGGTGCACTGGGTGTTATACACAACTAATGAATCATCGAGCCTTACATCGGAAACCGGGGATGTACCGTATGGTGACTAACATAATATAATAAAAAATCATTAAAAAAATAAAATAAAACCTAATAAGAAACTGAAGATCTCTTCTTACAATCAGTGCCAAAAATTTAATGTATAAATTTTGTGGCACAATGGATAAAGTGTGATATAATTTAAATCTGAGATAATGCTTAAGTTTGAAGAAAGTCTGAGAAAATAAATTTGACATTAGTTCAACAATATATTGATCAAAGCAATCTGTTTAAACATAGCAGGAAAAAAGCCCCAGTTTTCACAAAGATGTGATTATTACAGTGTGATCCATGGATGCTTTTTACTCTTATTCCTTTCAGAATATTCTGATTTGATAGAGGGGTGGCAGAATCTAAAGACCACTTGGGGCTGGGGTAGGGTAGGAGTGACCAAGTCAATTCCATGGTTTTGCTCCTCCTAGGTTAGTGGTAATCTGAAGTACTGAATTTGATTTACTCAGGACAAATGGTGACCTTGAACATTACCTAGATTAGCACTAATACTGAAAGTGGATGTGGCAGAAGAAAGCAAAGTTTAGCAATGTCCAAGGGAAGGACCCAGTAGCAAGAATACTAATTAATTAATGAATTAAACTAAACATTTATGTAAAACTTAATGTGTACAGGGCACTCTTCTAGATGCTGGAAATATAGTGGAAAACAAACTAGACAAATATCCCTTCCCTCATGGAAATTACAGCTGAACGGACAATATTCAAGTTAAGATGGATAAATCCCATCTATGTTGCAGGAGGACCCTACTTAACAGTTTGAGGTAGAATGAAAAGGGTCTAGCAACCTTGAAATCTAGGTTGGATATCCAAGTGACAACCTAGAAGGCTGGGTGTAAGGCAGGGTTCTGATATTAGAGCTGGAATAAACAACTATAGATATACATATACAAAGTTTCCCAGGGCTGTCATAACAAATTAACACAAACTTGATTGCATAAACAACCTAAATATATTATCTCACAATTCTGGAAGCCAGAAGTGTGAAACAAAGTGTAGACAGGGCCATGCCCCTTCCAAAGTTTCTAAGCAAGAATCCATCCTTGCCTCTTCCAGCTTCTGGTGGCTCCAGGCATTTCTTGACTTGTAGCTGCATAAAACTAATCCCTTTGTCCATCTTCAAATTACTTCCTCTTGTCTCCCTACGTCTCTTCTCTGGATATCTTTTATAAGGATACTTGTCATTGGATTTAGGGCCCACCCTGGCCCTAAATCCAGGATACTCCCACCTCAAAATCCTTCATTTAATTACATGTAAACACCCTATTTCCATAAAAGGTCATATTCACAGGTTCTAGGTGGACTTATGTTTTTTGGGGATTACTATTCAACACACTACATTGTATTAATGAAACTTCCTGAGACCACAAAATTCTTGAGACCACAAAATTCTTGAGAAATTCTGATTTTCTATTTTTATCATCCTTATTAGTCTCAGCTCCTGAAAGGCAAAGATGATATTCATTTACACCTTTTCATCCCCAAATCCTGTCTCAGTCCTTCACACATAGAGATACTTAATTTATTATAAATATGCCAATAAATTAGTGAGTTTTCCACATAAACTCTTTATTAGAGTTAGAAGTTTGGGGATGTAAGCAAACAAAATTGATTCTAGCTAATAGGAAACAGAGGAAATAACAACAAATTGGATTGGGGTAGTTCCCAGAATCAAAGAAATAGCTAAAGAACCAGGTTTAAAAACAGAAAGAGTCAGGACAGCCCTGGGAATCCAGGTAGTATGTGCCAGTGCACAATTTCCTCAGGGAGCTGTGTTAGCCTTATGCTGTCCAAAGCAGGAAATACCATAAAAAGCTGACTATTTAAATTTTCATCAATTAAAATTAAATAAAACTAAAACTCAGTTATTTGGTCATAGTAGCCACACTTCAAGTGCTCAGTAGTAGTCTCATGTGACTAGCAGCTATTGTATTCAATAGCACAGATGTATAATATTTCCATGATTGCAGAAATATCTGTTGGAAAGCATTGTGCTAGACAGAGTCAGCCTCTTACATGAATCAACTCCATCCATTTTTCCATCCCGGGTCATGCCACTGAAAATTAAAATTCTGGAGAGAGCTTCTTTGGCTGAGCCTGAGTTATGCATCGACCGTCTTGTAAGGATTGTACAGAACACATCAATGGAGAGCAATATCCAGACTACATATAATATAGAAGACATAATTTCTCCAAAGGGAATTGCAGCTCTAATATTAGAAGAACAGGAGTGGAATCTGGGTGGACAAAGAAATAAAAATGTGTACTTATATATACCTATTCTTGCATGTTCATATATTCACTGTAATTTTAACATGAGAATGAATACGGCATTGCCAGATATTCTTCATTTGTCAGTCAACTAATTTACAACAGAAGGCAACCCCTTTGAAACATCCATTCCCTAGATAGGCATCTGGGCTGGGGTATGCAGAGCTATTTGATGCCATGCCAAAAATCCTGGCAGGTAGGGCAGAAACAGAAAGAGTCCTGGAACCACTTGCCTGGTCTCTTTATGTATGAATTATACTTTCCTTTAAGCCCAGTCTGGTGAAAAAGGAATTGAATATCCTTATCAAGTTGGGGAAGGCTAGCATTGCTGGCTTCCAAGGGTCACTTTTTATTATGCAGCAGACTTCAGCTTCAGCAGGGAAGGAGGAGGGAAAAAGAGGGCTTTTTATCAGCACCACCAATACATTCATTTTCACTACACAAACTGCCTTTGTTCAATATTTCTAGCTTGATTTATGATTGCAGATCATATCTCATAGTTCCTTGTGGTCTGATGGTAGCATGCATGCAGGAAAACAGTATCTAAACTGTAAACTGGTTGTGGCATGAATTTTACAGTGAATCTACCAAGAATTCAGCACATCTCCCTACCAAGGTTGGGATGAGAAAAAAGCAGTCATCCAAGGCATGAAAATACTAATCAAAAATGGAGATTGGGCCTGGACTTTGGGAATAAATGAAACACTAAATGAAAGGCAATTATTCGCTGTCATGAAGGTCACCAGGTTAGATGCTAACTCAGTTTTTGCTTTCTATGCTAGTTTTGGAGCCTTTTCTGTTGAACAGAGGTTCACGTTTGCTAGCTGTTTGCAGCTATTATGATGTGCTCTTCATTAACGTTACAGAGTGGAAATAATGTTTACTCTATATTTGGCTCTATGAACCTTCAGCTCCAAGGGACAGGCCTAAAATTTGCATTGGAAAATCACCCCTGGACTCAGCAGAACTGATGAAGATGTCTGTTTTCAGGGAACACCATAGCTAGAGGAAAGCTTTCTTGTGTAAAGAAATAAATAGCAGTCCACTGCTGAGGATATCTTCAGGACAAAATCAAAAAGTCAAAGAAAAAAGGACCCACATCTACTGAGCCACACAAAACCAGAGTAGGATGCTTCTGAAAAGAAATCATTACTCTTCCCAGTCCCCCACAAACCACAATCTCACACTATCCCACTTAAGGGTGAGGGAGTTTTACAGAAAATTATTTAGCATAGATTTACTGCACAAGGGACTATAAGGTCCAATATCCCTGATCAGGTTTGCAGAGGAGTGATTTGTAACTCAGCCTTTAAATGGGTTTCACTACCAGTCTCCTCCTTCATGGTCTCTAAGACCCAGGTATGACATAAAGAGAACACAGGCATCATTTCTCACACCACAGAATAAACCATTTGTGGGCTAGATCTGGAAATACAGAGTTGATTCGAGAACAAGATAGTTTTTCAGCCCCAGCCCCCCTGGGAAGTTGTACAATAGAAAAGCTTTTACTTTCTAACATTTTCATTATCTTATATTTATTTTTATTATTTTGATTTTGCTTCATTACACCCATTGCAGTGGCTGCCTTTGTCTATTATGACTGTTATCTAGCTCAACTTTCCCAAAGACCCATAAAGAGCCTCTTCTTCATTATATATGCCCCAAAGGTAAATCCACTTAAAAATGAGTTTTAACAAGCAATCCTTACCCTGACAAATAGTTCTCTCCTCTTGTTACTGGGAAAGATAGACTAGAGTAGAGCAAATCTAAATAGGATGTTAAAATGGGATGTTTCTGATTGCCTGCTCTAGGGAACTGCTCAAGGTACATTTTGGAAATGTGCCTTCATTATGGAAAGTGGCAGTCAGCACTGCTGATGAAAGGCCTTTAGCTTTCACTCTCTGACACATGCTAATTCCTGGGATCATGACTTCCAGACTGTTGGCTCAGTGCTCTCTGCTTCTCACACTCCCCACAAGAAGTTACTAGCACAATTACAGGGTGTGGTAGTTTAGTCTATCAGAATTTTGCTGGCTATCTTCAAGAAAAATCCAAATAAAATATTTTAGTTTAAAAAATAAGAACCAATGGCAAATCATTTCCATTCATTTATTTTCCCAACATATAAGTGGAAAGAGAAAGGAGGAGCAAAAAGGAAAATCAAAAGTAACTGCCTACTGGGTCAGGAATTTGACATATGTTGTCTCTTTCAATCTCCAGCAACCATCAAACCCATTTTACCAGTGAGGAATCTGAGGTTCTGCAAGGTTAAGTCACTTGCTGTGGCACATAACTAGTATGATTACTACAACAGGCTTTTCACAATTTTTGCTGCCTAAAATTCTGGAAAGTAGAACTCTGGACTTTCCAGCAGGTTGAATGTGGGGACTGAGAAGGAGGACATTAAAGAAGAATTCAGGGAAGCATTTCCCAAAGGGCCTCATGTTGTCAGGATGCAAATGGATGTCATGCACACATACAAGAAGAGTTGTCATCAAATGAGTTTGGACTTTATCAGGATTTCTTGGGCTTGAAATGCTAATGTAACTGTGACTTTCCAAGAAAGTGATGGTGTAGGTAGGGTTTCAAAACATTTACTACCTTAGATCACAGAGGATCTCAAAAGCTCAGTGTTATATAGTTCTACTCTGAAAACCCCTGTACTGAGTTGCCCAGAAATTATGCTCATTAAAACATACATAAAGAAAACTATTCAAATGTTAGCTTTGGATAAAAGGCAAACTTACTCTCTTCTTTAAAGCAAAAAAGGTTGGTTTTCCTAAATTTTTATTAAGTTTTCAACTGTGACTTTTAACAACTATGATAATAATTAGGAAGTTTCTAAATATCCTAGCTCTCCCTCTTTCTGGGCATATGGAGGGATATACGACCCTGCTCACCTGAAGCTAGGTATAATTGTGTAATTTACTTTGACTAATGACACTGAGGCATTAGCAGTGTGTCCCACTCAAGTTAGAAGCTTTCAAAATCTTTATGGGCTTTGTCATGTTCTCTTTTCCTGTCATGATGACTGGCCATGAGCCATAACAAAGCTTCCTTCTTGCCTTGGTGTTCCAGACTGAAGAAAACACAGAGCAGAGCCCCCACTCAACACTTAATGGACAAGTATTAAATAGATAGATAGAAAGCTTGTTGAGTCACTGAAATTTAGTCTATCTGATGAATATAATAACTTAGGTACCATGCCATAGTATGCAAAATGTCACAGAGAAAATAAGAAATGACAGTATCAAGTTTTCATTGTTATTTGCCAACTCGGTAAATAGTTGCAAAATTCATTCAACCCTCTTCAGAGTCTCTGTTTGGGAAAATAGTAAGTGCCTTACTCACAGAATTGTTCTGAGAATCAAATGAGAATATGCAAGGGTGTAATTCGTAAGCTATAAAGCACATTACTTGTAAAAGGTCTTTTTCTAAGTTTAAGACATGATGAAAAAAAATCTATAAACAATTAATGGCATATTCTATTTATATTCTTGTGGTTCCTATCAATTCTAATACTAGAGGCTGGAGTACATAATTTATACCCTTATTGAGTTTACCTATGTTCTATTTGTCTCAGACCTTAACAGGAATCAATCATATCATTTACTTATCTGCAACTATAACAAATATAAATGCCATTTATACTTATTTAACCTTACCTGGCTACTAATTATTAAATTATAAAGGCACAAAATGATCATAAAAAGAACTTGGATGTTTCAAATACATCTTTACCTTTATTCTAAGTTCAACTCATTTTCCTAATTCCCACTATACACTGATTATAAGTCAATTTCCCCTAATACCTGCATTCACTAAGAAACAAAGCTAGAGATGAGGCTTGGGAGGAAGTGGGAAATGCATGGCTCTGACTGTCCAGAATAGCCACAAGGCTATCTAGTCAACAATTTACTAAAGTGGAAGGAACAGACTAATGATGAAGATAAGTATTTGTACGGAGACTGCTTTACTGTCAGGAAGAACCCAATGTCATGCTCCCTTCAGAACTGCCTCTTTCATAGTTTCCCCAACACTTCTCTATTCTGGGTCTTCTGAATTACTTGGCCTGGACCACTGTAATGGTCTAATGGGGCTTCCTAACAACATATACCCTAATGGGGCTTCCTAACAACAAGCACTTCCTTCCAAATATGCCTACACTGTTCCAATTATCTTTATGTTTAGTTAAAGTATGAAGATAGCCATGTTACTTTCTTTCTCAAAATAATTTAATGGCCCCAAAGCATTTAATTGCAGAGGGACTAGAACCTACCTAATCAGCCTAGCACTTCAGATCTTGCCTGTCTGGGTAAACAGGGTGAAAAGTAATTCAGCTCCCATCTTATTGATGTATGGACAGCTCCTTACTCCATCCTTGAATTCAGGAGCACTGTTAAAAATTTAACTTTAATAAACACCTCTAATCCATGAGGATTGAGGATATCATGTGCATATCTGGACCACTTTTCTCTGCCAGGGAGGCTGACAGGAACTGACTGGATGGACAGTGTTTGCTGCACAGCCCTCCCACTAATATTCCTCTGACCCCTTCTTAAAATTTGGATAAAGGCATTAGAATCCATTATCATGAACAGAATGTCAATTTTAGAAGCCCAATCTTTTCTTAGATCTAAAACAGACTCAACCAAAAAAAAAAAAAAAAGTATTTCTTCCAGGTCTGGGAAATATGAATTCCTAAGGAAGAAAACAGTATTGCAAGTCCCATAATCTTACGTACATTGCTTTTAAAATTTCTTTGATAGAGGCCTTAAAATGTGATAGATACTTCAGTCTGATCAAACTTGCAAAGAATGCAGAATCCTTAAGAGTCAGTTATGCAAATTGCCTGCTAATGAAATTTAATGTTTGCATGTGTCCAAAGAAAGAAGTTGCTTGCTACTGGGTTCCATCCCTGCTGTCTGGCTCCCAAGTAGTTCCACCCAATACAAAGCACTGAAGGAAGATCAGATGGTAAGAGGAAGGGAGAAGACACTGTATTTCTTCTGCTCTCTCTTCCTGCCTCCTGTAGTATGTTTCTACATGGAAATGACTATATCATTTCCATGGCTCCTTGATAGCCCCACCCTCTGTGACCCTGGTCCCATCAGCTAAACCTCATCCCAACCGAGCTTCTGGCTCTCACCAGATGAATCTCATTTCTAAATTCTAAAAACAGTATCCTCCTAGCCCTAGGAATGGCAGATACTTCCTCCTGCTCCTGATTCGTAACACTTCATTTGGCTTCTCCATTTTGTGATCACTTATGTAATCTATTAACTGTTTTAAATTCCCTTCTATTAAAATAAATAGAATGGTTTTAATGCCCTGGGTGGACCCTGACTGATACAAAGAACATCCATTTAAAAAAAAAAATTATCCTCAAAAACAAACAAACAAGATTGGTATAGAAGAAATCAACATCAGAGTCGGAGTGACCATTCAGGTGAATATTCAGGGATGTGGCCTCTCTTGTCCTAATGGCAGCCTGTCTGTAAAGAAATGGGTGAAGCAGGCCCTCACACTCTCCTTGTCTAGATTCAGTAATGCTTTCAAGCTATCCTCAGATTATAATTTTGAAACTCATGTAGTTTTTTCTACACAAAGTATATAAATCAGTGGATACAAGTGTCCTATCCTGGTAATGTTTTATTTTCATTTTAAATTTTTAAAAAATCTTTCTAGTTTTGACCATCAGAATCTGAAAGACTGGTTAAGTATGAGACTGACCAGGAAAGTTTGATATTCCTCTTCATTTACCAGAACATCAGAATTCTGAACCCAAAGACTAAAAACCCAAAGCCTAAAATACAGACAATTCCCCTAGTCAACAAATGCCTGTCTAACTGACCAGCCAGTCTTCCACAGACCTCAACCAGCTAGGATGTTGCAACGTTTTCCTGTAAGTGAAATGAGCCCTACTCCACTCACAGAGAAGTTTTGAAAATGAGATTATCTATATAAAAACACGCTTTGAATATTACATAGCCATAAAAAAGGATGAGATCATGCCATCTGCAACAACATGGATGAACCTTGAGTGTATTACACTAAGTGAAATAAGTCAGAATGAGAAAAGCAAATACCATATGATCTCACTCATATGTGGAATCTAAAAACAAACAAACAAAAAAACACTGAATAAGCAACAAGAAAAAAAGCAGAATCAGACCTATAAATACAGAGAACTGACGGCTTCCAGAGGGGATGGAGTGGGGGGATGGGCAAAATGGGTGAAGGAGAGTTAGAGATACAGGCATCCAGTTACGGAATGAGTAAGTCACAGGAATAAAAGGCACAGCATAGGGAATATCATTAATGATACTGTAATAGTGTTCTATGGTAACAGATGGTAGCTACACTGTGGTGAGCACAGCATAACATATATAGAAGTTGAATCACTATGCCGTATACCAGAAACTAAGTAGTACTGTCTGTCAGCTATACTCCAATAAATTTTTTTTAAAAAACACTCTTAGTCATCAAAGATAATAACAGAAATCATAAAGAAGTGTACTGGCATTGACTTTTTCTTTGCTAACTTAAATCTCTTAACTAGATACATAATACAGAATAGCTGAAACAGGGGTGCTTGGGTGGCAAGCTGATTAAGTGTCCATCCGACTCTTGGTTTTGGCTCAGGTCCTGATCTCAGGGTTGTGAGATAGAGCCCCACATCGGGTTCTGCACTTGGCACAGTCTGCTTGAGATTCTTTCTCCCTCTCCCTCTGCCCCTCCCATTCATGCTCTCTCTCAAAGCTTAAAAAAAAAATAGTTGAAAGATATGTACAGTCCATGAAGAGTAGATGATAAGCTCACTGACCTAATTAGATTTCACTCCAACTTCACTTACTGTAAGTCGGAACATTTTTTTGTTTTATATTTTATTTTTTAATTTAATTTTTATTTTATTTAAATTCAATTAACATATAGTGTATTACTAGTTTCAGAGGTAGATTCAGTGATTCATCAGTTGTATATAACACCAGTGCTCATTACATCACATGTCCTCCTTAAGGCCCATCATGCAGTTACCCCATCTGCCCACCCCCCTCCCCTACAGCAACCCTGTTTGTTCACTATAGTTGAGTCTCTTTATGCTTTGTCTCCCTCTCTAATTTCATCTTATTTTATTTTTCCCTCCCTTCCCCTATGACCCTCTGTTTTATTTCTTAAATTGTTCACTATAGTTGAGTCTCTTTATGCTTTGTCTCCCTCTCTAATTTCATCTTATTTTTCCCTCCCTTCCCCTATGACCCTCTGTTTTATTTCTTAAATACTGTTTTATTTCTTAAAAAAATATGAGTGAAATCATATGATAACTGTCTTTCTCTGATTGACTTATTTTGCTTAGCATAATACCCTCTAATTCCACCCATGTCATTGCAAATGGTAAGATTTCATTTTCTGATGGCTCAGTAATATTCCATTGTATACATATACACCACATCTTCTTTATCCATTCATCTGTCAATGGACATCTGGGCTCTTTCCATAGTTTGACTACTGTGGACATTGCTGCTATAAACACTGGGGTGAAGGTGCCCCTCCAGATCACTACATTTGTATTTTTTGGGTAAATATTTAGTAGTGCAATTGCTGGGTCATAAGGTAGCTCTATTTTTAACTTTTTGAGGAACTTCCATACTGTTTTCCAGAGTGGCTGTACCAGCTTGCATTTCCACCAACAGTGTATGAGGTTTCCCCTTCCTCTGCATCCTCGCCAACATCTGTCATTTCCTGACTTGTTAATTTTAGCCATTTTGACTGGTGTGAGGTGGTATCTCATTGTGGTTTTGATTTGAATTTCCCTGATGCCAAGTGATGTTGAGCATTTTTTCATGTGTCTGTTGGCCAATTGGATGTCATTTTTGGAGAAATGTCTGTTCATGTCTGCTGCACAATTTCTTGACTGGATTACTTGTTCTTTGGATGCTGAGTCAAAGTTAGAATAATAATTGTAACATTAGGCTAGGAGTATCTTTTTAAAAAAAGGAAGAGTATATTAAATATAAGAACTATATTGAAGTCCAATTTGGGATCCTACAGAACACAAGTGACTATCGTACATAGCCATATAAAACATAAGTGGCTATCGTACATAGCCATATAAAACTTGTTATTAAGTTTCCTTAGAGAATAAAGAGTTTTATGGAGAAAAAAATTGATAATAGAAAAAAATATATAAATCCATATCAATTAATTACAAAGCTACAATTATTTATTGGTTACTTCAAATACCTGATAAGCAACCAGAAACGGAAACAGAAACACAAAGTCTACTTTCAAGGAGTTCAGTGTAATAAGAAAGATAAATGTAAATACAAGTGATTATATGGCAATACGAGAAGGGCAATAATTTAAAAAAATTAGTACAAGATATGGAAGAAGGACAGAAAAGTGAATGATTACATTTACTTTGGGATTTCAAGGAAGATCTTCAGAGGAGATAATGCCAGGCCACGATTCTGATGAACTGACTGCCTTTCTCAGGTAGATGGATAGTAGAGAAGAACGGGAGAATTCCACATAGAGAAAAAGGTATACAAAGGCATAAAAGTATGAAATCACATGGCACTTTCAGGGAATTATAAGTAGATTCATATATGGGGAACAGTTTGTGTATATAGTATCACAAGAAGGGAAATGAGCAAGACAGAGAGGTTGCAGGAGTCACAACATGGGTGGCTGAACACTCAAAGCTAGTAAACTTTTGCCTTTTACATCTAGGCAATCAGATGCCACAAGGTTCTACATAGTGGAGCATTATAATCAGATTAGTGTGTTAAAAAGATGACTTTAATGACTAGGTAGAGAATGGACCGGGGTAAAAAGTAACTAGTAACACATATCAAATAAATTTGTAAAACACACACCCAAAGCTTTTACTCCTAGTAGGACACTTATAATCTCAACCAACTGGGCACCCAAAGAGGGACCACAGGCTAAAGAGTAGAAATTCTGCCTCCCCGGCATCACCCTGTACGTCTGAATTCTAAGCCTTTTCCTCCCTTCTTCAGTATATCTGCCATTAAACTAGATCCATTTTCATTCCTCTGAGGCAAAAGCAATGCCATAATCTAGCTAATTATCATCTCCAGACATGAAATGGGATAAACCCAGCCAGGCACACCCAGGACTTTGGTGCACCTCTGCCAAGCACACGGAGAGAGTAGGAGACAGGGGGTGGGCAGAAGTGACGCTGGAAAAGGCAATGAATGAAGAAAGCTGCTTATCTCATGGCTAAGAATGAACAGCAAGAGGTTAATCTGAGTCCCTCTTGGCAAGAACATGTGCATCCCTAGTTATACCGATGGTGTGTGGCACATAAGTATTTCAATAAATGTGGAAAGGAAGAAAAGACTTAAAAAAGGAGAATGAGAAAATGGGAAGGAGGTAGGGAGGAAAGAGAAAAGGATAAAGGGAAAAGGGGAGGGAGGGAAGAAGAAAAAGGAAGAGGGAGGGAATAAAAAAGGAAGAACAGGAGGGAGGGAGAGAAAGAAGGAAGGAAGTGAAATAAAAGGAAAATTTCATTCAGGGGATTTACATTCATTCTGGCAAAACACATTGTCTAAATTCATAAAGGGACAAATTCTGAAAACTAAAAAATCTAAACAGGTTTCATTCTACATACAAAATCATGATTAAAATCAGATTATTTTTCTCAAGTCTACGGTTTCCATGATAAACATAGACGTTGACAGTTCAGCCCTCAGGGAAATTCAGGAAGCCAGGAATTGCTCACTCAGCGGTGACACCACTGACAAAGATCTAAAAAGACTAGAACATTTGGTGAAGGAAAAAAAAAGATCACTGGATTCATGAACACTTTGATTTGATCAACAGTATTTTCTAATATGCAGAGAACACATGTCAGAAAGATGGACAAGATCAGCTCCCAAGAAGCTGAAGACATCAGTTCTGAAACCTTCTGGCCACTTCACCTTGGCTTGCCTTGGCTGCTTGTTAGCGATCCCTGAGGGATATATATGCATTAATGTTGATAGAAGCATAATTTGTACAGAGTATACATTAAGGAAAATATCAAACTGAATCACTTCCTCTTCACTTCACATTGCTGTATCAGCAGTAGAAGCCTTCCTCGGCTGCCTGAAGTTTGAAAGAGTAATTTTAGTTTTGTTTGTGTTTCTAATGAGCTTGGGGCCTTTGTGAAGAAAGTTAAAAGCATTTGAATAAATGTTCCTAAATCTTTTTGTCATTTTAAAATTCAATACATTGGGAAATCTGAGTTGTACAACATGTCAACCTCAGAGGAGCTAAATTTACAGCTCTCTACTCAGTCAGTACATTTTCTTTACAAGTCTACTGTATCAAGCTCATTAACCTGTAGATAGTTTTAAAGCCTTCTGCAAAAAACTAATTTACAATGTTGAATGGGTTAGGTACTGAATGCCCTGATCCTGTATGTCTGTCCATTGTCTGAAACTTATTTTAGAAGAGGAAAGTGTTTATAATAAAAAATCATTAAAAAAAAAAAAAAGAAGAGGAAAGTGTTGTATTCAGTCCTCTCTAAAAATAAATTTGAAGCAGGCAACTCATTTCTCTTTTGTTTCAATCCCATTTAACCAGAGAAGCAATTTAGTGTAGTATTTAAGAGCATAGCCTTATACTTGGAGAGCCTAATTTGAATCCCAATTTGTCAGTCACAAAGGTCTAAGTAACTAAGCATATATGTACCTTAGTTGTCTCATCAGTAAAATGAAAATAGTAATACTATCTACATAATGTAAAGCATCATTGGGAACATTAAATGAGTTAACCCATGGAAATTTCTTGTAACAGTACCTGGCACACAGTAAGCACTCAATAAACATCATGTATAATAATAATCATTACCATTATTATTATTAATACTCAATACCATTTTTGCCAATTCTCAGCTGCTAATGTTCCTACCTTCTCATACCCTAAGTTTTCTGTTTGCTTCCAAATTCTCCTGACTCTCCCTCAGCTCTAGCTAACCTATTTGACATTTCCAAAAATTTTTATATTTTAATGCAGTACATATACATGTAACTCCTCTCTTTCAATCTCTCTTTTACACACACATACAAACACATACACATCTTTTCACAAAACAATATTTACCTTTTATGCATATGATGGAATTGATATGTTCTATTTTATTCTATTCTGTTCTATTTAAAAAGAAATGCTGCGGCGCCTGGGTGGCTCAGTTGTTAAGCGTCTGCCTTCAGCTCAGGGCGTGATCCCGGCGTTCTGGGATCAAGTCCCGCATCAGGCTCCTCCTCTGAGAGTCTGCTTCTTCCTCTCCCACTCCCCCTGCTTGTGTTCACTAACACTGTAAAATAAATAAATAAATAAATAAATAAATAAATAAATAAATAAAATGCTAATTGTGATCCATTAAATTGATTTCATAACCTATAAATAGATCATGACCCATAATTTGAAAAACAATTTTCTAGAGGACAAGGGCTAAACAGAAAACTGCTATATTGTTAGAAGATGATGTTAAGTAATAAGTTAGCCTTAGGAGAACAGACTTCCCTGTTATCAGAGGCCTAAAATGACTTAACCTAAAAGAAATGTGTAGGAGTGATGGGTAGGTAGAAGAGATATTGCACTGAAACAGATTCACTTCAGTTCCCTAAATCCATGTTAACTGTATCCCATTCCTGAGTTAAGTTCCTCTACCAAGAACTATGTTAGCGATATCTGTTCATGATTCTGAACATGGCATTAAAATAAGAGATACTGCATGTCCATGGAACAGTCCACCAATAATTTAAAAGAAACACATAATTTGTATGGTGTGTAGTCTTAGAAAAGACTGACCAGAAATCAACCACTTAAAAAAGAACTGAGAATGCCAGAATGGTCTTGTGACTGAAAGTTAATGGCTTCTTATTGATGGAGTTTTCTGAATATTCTGCTAGAGCAGTATAAAATAATACGGTATCTATGGGATAAAATTAGACAATTGCTTAGTCAATCCTATTTAGAAAATAAGATAATTTATTATTTGCTTCCATGACAGTAAAAAAAAAGGATTTCTAATTTTGCCACCAGTATATATTAATAACTTTTCTTATTCAATGAACCTCTTTGGCAGCCTAGAGAACTCTGTGGACGTCATTTCAGAATAATGTTTCTAAATACATAAAATCAAAAATGGGATTAAAAAGTAAGCTAATTACATTAAAATACTGAACTACTTATGGGGCCCTTGAAGGTCTCTGAAACCCAGGTTGAACATTACATAGTTATGACAAATATATATATGTTGATATATTTTCCTACCCTGCTCAAGCACTTCCTTGACGAGATAAATGAAAGAACTTACTCTTCAATAAAGCAGATGTTGTCTACTAAAATTTAAAGTAATAAAAATCGCATTCTTTGTTATCCTTTTTTTGTTTTTTTATGTCGGCGTAACATGCTCAAATTTGAAGGTAAAATCACATTTCTGCAGAATGCATTCCATTAGTAACACTATAAAACTGTTCATGTTATCTGGATAAATCTATTTACTATGTCAATACAAAATGATCTTTAAATAAGTAAGCTTTATATTTTTCCTATTAATAAACTATAGTCCTCAAAATATTTCATTAAACAAAATATTTTAATCAATCCAAAAAGAGAAGGGGGGAGGAAGGAAGGGACGGAGGGAGGGAGGAAGGGAGGGAGGAAGTTCTGAGGTAGACACCTGCCCAGACTTCAAAAAGTGAAAGAGGATGCAGGCTTGGACTGAGACTTGACTAAGAAACAACCAGCACTATATTTGGAAGTACACCGAAATCAGTTAAAATGAATGCTACTATTCTTAGAATTATTGCCTAATAACCTAGATGAATCCAGGAGATTTCAAGGCTTCTAAATTAATCTTCTGTGTTCAAACAAGCTTTTTTCCTCCTTCAAGGTTTTTGTTTTTTGGGTTTGTTTTTTTTTTTAATTTATTTGACAGAGAGAGAGGCAGCGAGAGAGGGAACACAAGCAGGAGGAGTGGGAGACAGAGAAGCAGGCTTCCCACTGAGCAGGGAGCCTGATGTGGGGCTCGATACCAGAATGCTGGGATCATGACCTGAGCTGAAGGCAGACACTTGACAACTGAGCCACCCAGGCACCCCTCCTTCAAGGTATTTTTATTTTATCTTTATATTATGTTTATCTTTCATTGCTAGAAAATTTTATAACACTATGACTTGTATATTGAGGTCATCTTGTTTCTGAAATATCAATCACAAACATTGCTCAAACGAAGTTCTCTCTGCTACTGATGAATCTTTCCTACAGTCTTGCTAACTTGCTGGAAAAACATGAATGACAGATAGTTCTAAATGATGGAGACCAGAACTGAGATAAACAGAAGCAAATATTAAAAACATAAAAAATAATAAAAATTTAAAACATTATCCAATTGCAGCTTCCAGTCACTGTATGTAGCAATCCACCTCATTCATTTCCATAATATTCCTAAGGGAAGTTATATAATCTGAAAGCACAGATTCATTTTAAAATGAGAAAAAAAATCAGCCCAACAATTCTCTCTACTTTCATATTTACCGTCAACTACATGAAATATGCAAGAAGGAAATTACCCCAGAATCTAAATCATCTATAAATAATTCAAATTGTCATCTTTTGGCAGATCCTCTGAAAGCACTGTTTTTATTTGTGAAACAATTGAGAAGTTTAATATAGGAGAACATATGTATATGGAGAATACACCCACAGTGTTTTACAATAAAGCCTGTCATGCTCCCATGTTCCTAAATGATGTTCCTGATGTACAGATTCAGAAACTGACATTCTATTTAGAGCTAGTTATTAGCAGGTCAGAGGGCTTGTCTGTCTTAGCATAAGGACATCTAACAGAGTTTCAAATGTTAGATGGCATTTACAGTAATAATTTTATGATACTGCTCAAAAGTAGTTTATTTTGAACATTAGGCTAATTGATTAATGTCCACTTATGAAAGTGACTCATTGAGTGTCTAATATGCAACTGTCACTCTATTTGGTGCTCTACAAGAAAAAGGTAAGATAAAACACAGTCCTTACCACAAAGAAGCCCCATTATATATAGGGAGAAACATATGCAAATAAAAAAAATGAGATTTACATAAAACTGTATGATCTATAACAGCTTGCATTGTAAATTATATTACAATTAAATGCTGTATTTTAAAAAATTCACCATATCTTTCTTTAAACTACTTGTGTGGTAATAAAACCTTTCATTTGATAATTTTTCAATCTTTTTTGACTATCACCTATGGGAGGAGAAAGAACAGGAACATTAGTTCAGTTGTCCTCCTGTCAAATATTTGTCATAGCTTAAATCAGCTATCTATATAGTTATAAGGTTTTAGCTGAAAGGAATACAAATGTCCAGGTGAATGAAACTGCCTCATGACATACTGGGTTATAGTTAATTAGACTAAAAATCATGGAAAAGCTGCTTTTGTAACCATGGAGGGGCATACAAAATTAACTTATAATGATTTATTTATCTATTAAATATTGATTGAAAAGTAAACTATATATTGGCATGTGTCCTAACACCTGAGATACAGAGATGGATTAAAATTCACAGGGCACAATGAAAGGTACATACATGTATCTTAATAAAAATAAGTACTATAATAAATGTATTCTAATATTTTAGATACTCTGGGAGCCACAGGAAAACACAACTAAACCTTCTGGGTGGAGAGTGGACAGGAAAATGAAGTAGATTTCATTGAAGTGATAATATTTGAGGTGGGTTCTAAAAGGTAATTTAGAAACTGCATTCTAGGATAAATGGAAAAGTATATCTAAAGACACAGAAGAGAAATGGCATGACAGGACATCAAGTTTCAGCTCCAGTATGTAAAGAGCTTGGAAATCATCACTTCCACCCTAACAACAGAAAAAGCTAGAGAACTGAAAATCAGTGACTTTTCTTGCACTCAACAGAGATCTGAGGTCTCAAGGCAAGGTGCCACCCCCCAACCCCATCCAGAGAGATAGGAACACCCAGAGTCAGAGCTGAGATTTGCTTCCCTGGAGAAGAAGCCACTACTGGAACCAGAATTTGGTAGGAACACTTAAATGGTAATTTTGATGAACTGCTGGATGCTGAGTTTAAATTAGCTTTAGCTACAATCTTGGTGCTACAACCTTAGGAGGGCCTCACACTTTTGCGGCCTTTATCTCCAGGAATCCTGTTAGGTTCTCAGAGTGGAAATGCAAGAAAGATTCCCCTGTGGCTCTGGCAGTGGGGAGAGGAAGAGAATACTTGTGAAATAAGCCCAGAACCTCCTTTATAGCAAGGCCTGCTCTCTGAGTGAAAAGATTTGACAAGAGCCTTATCTCAGCAGGAAAGAGGGAATTCCTCCCAATTCTACCCCCTCCTGCCTCTACCTCAACTAAGACATTAAAAAAAAAAAAAAAAAAAAAAAAAA
>NW_024426774.1:62195357-62389225 GCF_017311325.1 Ursus maritimus
CCCCCCCCCCTCCCCCAAAAAAAAAAAAAAAAAAAAAAAAAAAAAAAAAAAAATGGGTCAACAGGGGTCAGAGCTGCAAGGAAACAGAGTGGTTCTTATGCAAACCAACAGAATGTTACTGCCATGGAAAGAAAGAGGGAGTCCGGAGGTAAGGGAAGCTAAAACCTTTCAGAAACACTTGTGAAGGTCACAGCTCAATAAGCCCACTAAAACCCTGAGATATAAATGAGAAGATTACAGAATATTTCCCATCCCTAACACCTTATCACTACATCATCAGAGATCCAGTATAACAAGAGTGGATTATAGCTCAAAGAGCAGAAAAGTACAGAATCCCTCTGAGGAGGAATACTTAGGGAAGCCCAAAAGTCAAGAGGATATAAAAACAAGGACATAAGAGAAGCCAAAGCCTCTAGCACCTATACTACAACAAACATTAAATACAGCACATCTCCTACATCAATGTAAATCCTCACAATAAAGGCTCATTTATTCAGGTACTATTATCTGATACAACATGTTCAAGAGCTAACAAAAAAATTACAAGTTATGCCAAAAGGCAAAAACAAAAAACAAAGTCTAAATAAACTAAGCAATCTCCAGAACTAGCACCAGAAGTTACTTAGATATAGAAATTATCAGAGAGAAAATTTAAAATAAGTCTTATTAAAGTATTAAGGGATCTAATAGGAAAAGAGGACAAAATACAAAAACAGATGGGTAATGTGAGCAGAGAGAAAGAAACTCTAAAAATTAAAAGGAAATGCAAGAAATAAAAACAGTGTAACTAATATAAAAAATGCTTTTGATGGGCTCATCAATAGACTTGACCAGGACAAGGAAAGAATCCGTTATCTTGAAGAAAAGTCAACCGAAATTTCCCAAATTAATACAGAAAGAGAAAAAAAAAAGAATTGGAAAAAAAAATAAAAACAGAACAAAAGTATCCAAGAACTCTTAGATAATATCAAAGGTATAACTTATATATAATAAAATGCCAGAAGGAGAATAAAGAAAAATTTAGCAGAAAAAACATTTACCGTAATAATGACCAAGAATTTTTCAAAATTACAGACAGAAACCAAACCAAAGATCAAGAAGCTCAAAGAATACAAGGTATGGTTTTCAAAAAAGTCACTTGAGCATATCATATTTAAATTACAAAAAACAGAGACAAACAGAAAACCATGAAAGAAGCAAGGGAGGAGAACGTTATCTATACAGGAACAAGGATAACAACTACAGTGACTATCTCATCTGCAAGTACACAAGCAAGACAATATTGAAAGAAAAAAATCTACCAACCTAGAATTATATATCCAGTGAAATCATCCTTCAAAAACGAAGAAATCAAGACTATCTCAAACACAAAGTGAAGGAATTTATTAACAGCAGTCTTGCATTGCAGGATATGTTAAAAGAAGTTTCTCAAACAGAAGAAAAATAACAGATCAGAAAGTCGGATCTACACAATGAAATGAAGAGGTAAAATAAGACCTTAATATTCTTGTTATTCATAATTGACTTAAAAGATTGTTTATATAAAGCACTAATAGTACCAATGTTTTGGGTCATGAAAGCATATGGCTATGTAAAATGAATTATACCAACGTCAAAGGAACAGAATGGAGGAAATGGGAATACTCTATAGTAAGGTTTCTGCACTACATGTAAAGTGGTACAGTGTTATTTGAAAGTAGACTTAGTGTTATAGTTAAAATTACACAAAATTAAAGCCACAAAGTACTTACACAAAAGTGTCATGAACGTAGATGCACAAATACTCAACAAAATATTAGCAAATCAAATTCAACAATGTATAAAAAGTAACTATATACCACAATCACATGAGATTTATTCCAGGTATGCAAAACTGGTTTGACATTTGAAAATCAATGTAATCTATAACAGTAACAGGCTAAAAAATAAACAATAATTTATCAAGAGATTCAGAAAAATGTATCTGACAAAATCTAACATACTTTCATGATAAAACCTCTAAGCAAACTAGAAATAAAGGGAAATTTTCTCAACTTGATAAAAAACAAACAAACAAACAAACAAAAAACAGCCATACATCTACCATCATACTTAGTGGTGAGAAACCAGATGTTGTCCCCCTAAGACTGGGAGTAAGGCAAGAGTGTCTTCTCACCACTCATTTTTCCCCATTGTACTAGAATTCCTAGCCAATGCAAAAAGACCAAAAAAACAAGGATGGATGGATGGATGGATGGATGGATGGAAGGAAGAAAGGAAGGAACTGATCATTTAAAAGGAAAAATAAAATTGTCTTTTCAAGGATTACATGATTGTCTATGTAGAAAATCCCAAAGAATCATTAACAACAAAAATTCTTAGAATTAATCAGCAACTATAGCAGAGTTGCAGAGTACAAGGTTAATATACAAAAGTCAACTGTGCTCCAAACACTAGCAGTGAACAATTAAAACCAGACATTAAAAAACATCATTTACATTAGCCCCCAAAAAAGCATTAAATACTTAGGTAAAAAGCTAACAAAATATGTATATGATATATACAAGGAAAACTACAAAACTCTAATGACAGAAATCAAAAAAGATCTAAATACATGGACAGATATTCCATATTCATGAATAGGAAGACTCAGTATTGTTAAATGTCATTTCTCCCCACTTAATCTATAAATTCAATGCAATCTGAATCAAAATTTTAGTAAATGATTTTGTGGATACTGACAAACTAATTCTAAAGTTTCTATGAAAAGGCAAAAGACCCAGAATAGCCAATAATATTGAAGAAAAATAAGGTCAGAGTACTGACACTGACCCCACACTTACTATAAACTTAAAATAAGACAGTATGGTACTGACCAAAGAATATACAATAAAGCCATGGAACAAACTAGAGGCCATAATAGACCCCAGTAAATATGGGCAACAGATCTTTGACAAAGAAGCATAGGCTATTGAAAGGAGAAAGAATAGTTTTTTCATAAATGGCGCTCACACAATTAGATAGCCACATACAAGAATCATCATCATCAAGACACTGACCTCAAACTTCTCACAAAAATTAACTCAAAATATATCGTAGACTTAGATGTAATACATAAAATCATAAAACTTCTAGAAGATAACATGGGAGAAAATCTAACTGAACTTAGTTTTAGCAATTAAGTTTTAGATACAACACCAAAGGCATGATCCATGGGAAAAATAAAAAGATAAACTGGACATCATTAAAATTAAAAACTTCTCTTCTATAACTGTTAAGATAGGTGTGAAAAAAATATCTGCAAAACACATCTGGTAGAAGACTTGCTTGTATCCAAAATATTCAAATTCTTAAAATATAACAGTAAGAAAACAATTAAAAAGTGGGCAAAAGAACTGAAAGGACACCTCACCAAACAAGATGTACTGATAGCAAATAAGCATATAAAAAGATGCTCATTATCATAAGTCATTAGAGAACTGAAAACTAATACGACAGTGATATAGCACTATACACCTATTACAATGGCCCAAATCCACAGCACTGACAACTCCAAATGCTGGCAAGGGTGAAAAGCTACAGGGACTCTCACTGCTGGTAGAAATGCCAAATGGTGCAGCCACTTTGGAAGACGGTCTGGTAGCTTCTTACAAAACTAAACATGTTCTTACCATACGATCCAGCAATCATGCTCCTTCATACCTACCTAAGGGAGTTGAAAACTTATTTCCACACAAAAAAACTGCAGACGGACGTTTATAGCTGCTTTATTCATGACTGTCAAAAACTGGAAGCAACCACGATGTTGTTCAATAAGGTAATGGATAAACCACGATACATCCATACAATGGAATAGCAGTACTGCTTAAAAAGAAATATCTTATCGAGTCACGAAAAGACATGGAGAAACCTTAAACGCATATTGCTAAGTGAAAGAGGCCAGTCTGAAAAGCCTAGACATTGTATGATTCCAACTATAGTATAGTTCAGAAAAGTCAAAACTGTAGAGACAGTTAAAAGATTGGTGGTTGCCAGGAGTTCATTTGTGGTAGGGAAGGCAGGGGAGGGTGGGCGAGAAAAGGGAAAGAGAAATAGATGGAGCACAGGGGATTTTTAGGGAAGTGAAACTACTCTGTAAGATACTAAAATGCTGGATACATACATTCTGCATTTGTCAAAATTCACAGAATGTACAACCCAAAGAGTGAACCCTAATGTAAACTATGGACTTCAGTTAATAGTAATATATCAATATTGTTTAAGCAATTGTTACAAACAAATCACATCAATGCAAGTTATTAATAACAGAACAAATGATGGGGGTGGGGAGAGAAAGTATATGGAAACTGTACTTTCTGCCCATTCTGCAAACCTAAAACTGTTCTAAAAAGATAAAGTCCATTTATTTAAAACAAAGTATAATTTATACACTAAACAGAAGAGATAAAATTGAACCATGTAAAATGCTTGAAACCAGAGTAAGAGAAGAAGGGAGGAAACAAAAACAAATACAATAAATAGAAAACAGTTACACACATGGTAGATAATAATCTAGTTATATTAATAATCACTTTATGTACGAATGGTCTAAACACACCAATTAAAAGATAGATATTGTCAGAGTGGACTGAAAACAAAAACAAGACCCAAATGTGTAGTCTAAAAGAGAAATACACCATAAAGATAAAGATTCAGATGGGTAAAAAGTAGAGGGATAGAGAAAACTATGATAAGCTAACACTAATCAAAAGGGAGCTGGAATAATTATATTAATTTCAGACAAGCAAAGATAGGGGAATTACATAATGATAAACGGGTCAATTCTCCAAGAAGACTTAACAATCATAAACATATACGCACCTTACAAGAGGGTCAAAATACATGAAGCAAAAACTGATAAAACTGCAAGGATACATAGATGAATCCACTATTATAATGGGAGGCTTCAACATATCTCTGCCCATAATTGATAGACAAAGTGGGCAGAAACTCAGTAAGTATATACATAACCTGAATACTATTATCAGTCAACTTGATGTAGTTAATATTTATAGAATACTGCATCCAACATCAGAATACATATGTTTGTAAGCTCACGTGGAATGTTCACCAAGATAGACCATATACTGGGCAGTAGAATACACCTCAGCAAATTTTAAAGAACAGAAACCATACAAAGTAGTCTCAGACCTCAGTGAAATTGAACTATAAATCAATAACAGAAAGGTAGCTGGAAATCACCAACTATTTGGGAAGTAAACAACACACTTCTAAATAGCCAAATTAAAAACAAACTAAACAACATCTAAATAAAGTAGAAATTTCAAGATAAAAAATGGCATGACAAATGCGCTGAACTCTACTGTAACTTGCTGAGTGGGAAAGATAAAAAGTGAGACTGGAAAATGGACAGGGTTCTTAAGACCTTCCAGATCATACTAAGAATTTCAGTCTTTATTCTGTAAGCAAAACTGTACCATTGAGATCACTGAGATCATATATACATTTCAGAACAATCTCTTACCAGAAGACTAGACCAACCAAAGGCTATAAAAATAGGGTAGGCCAAATATTCTGAACCAAGACTGAGGCAGCATGATTGGAAAGGAGAATGCCAAATGATACCCAGTAGGTGAAAGATGAAATCAACAGAACCTCTTCCTTACTACAGGTGAGAGGTGAAGAAAATGGAAAATGACTTTCAAGTATCTGGTATGGGCAATTAGATAGGTGGCGGTGATATTTACTAAGAAAGGAAGTGAAAACACTTATTTGTATTACAAAGCTTTTATTTTATTTTTTTAAATTTATCTTTTTATTTTACTTTTTTATTTAAATTCTAGTTAGTTAACATATAGTATAATACTGGTTTCAGGAGTAGAATTTAGTGATTCATCACTTACATATACATCACAATAAGTGCCCTCCTTAACACCCATGCCCATTTAGCCCATCCCCCACTCACCTCCCCTCCAGTAACCCTCCATTTGTTCTCTATAGTTAAGAGTCTCTTGTGCTTTGTCTCCCTCTATTTTTTTCCCTTTCCCTATGTTCATGTTTTGTTTCTTATATTTCACATATGGTATTTGTCTTTCTCCCACTGACTTATTTCACTTAGCAGTGTAATACATTGATTTTAATTAACAATTTAAGTACAAATGGTTATTTTAATGAGCAGCTGGTCATCAACTTATTCTCATAGTAAGGACTCTAAAAACCTTATTTTGAAACCCTCACTTCTATTATTTGATAAACTGCTAAAGAGTAAAACTGTATTTTTATAAGTATGTTTTTTTTTCAAATACCTTTATTGAAATACAATTCACATACCATAACATTACCCTACTACTCAAGTTTATAATTCAATGATTTTTAGTATATTTACAGAGCTGAGCAACCATCCCTGCTATCTAATTTTAGAACCCTCCCATCAGCTGTGAAAGAAACCACAGACCCATTAGCACTCTCTCCCCATTCCTCTCTCTCTCTCTAGCCCCAGGCAACCACTAATCTACTTTCTGTCTCCACCAGATTTGCCTATTCTAGCCATTGCATGTAAATGGAATTATATGATTTATGGTCTTTTGTGATTCGCTTTCATCTAGTATGTTTTCAAGTTTCATCCATATTATAGCATGCATCAGTATTTCATTCACTTTTATTGCCAAATAGTTTTTAATTGTAAAGATATACCACATTTTGTTTCTTAGTTTATTCCTTAGCACTAGATATCTGGATTGTTTCCATTTTTTGCTACTATGAATAATATTGATATGAACGTTCACATACAAATTTTTGTGTGTGTATGTTTTCATTTCTCTTGGGTATATACCTAGGAATGAAATAACCTAATTTAAAAATAGGCAAAGGATTTGAATGGAAGATACACAAATGGCCAAAAGCACCTAAAAAGATGCTCAATATTACTAGTCATTATGGAAATACACATCACAACTATAGTGAGATACATTTCACATCTACTATAATCTCTACATTGTCACTAAGGTTACTGAATTATGATAGAATGAATTCTCTTCCATAGGAATGCTCACTATAGCAAGTTTGTATCCCTTGAAATCATACTGAACATCTATCAAAAGAAAACAATATTCACTTCTGCAACTCTGACTTTATTATACCAGGAACATTTTTGTTCCCACCTGTAAAAAATAAAAAAATAAAAAATAAAAACCCACACATAAAAGCATGTCATTTTACTTTCTAACATTTTGTGTTCATATAAATGAACAATGCTAAAGGTATCTTTTTTATATAAATCCAAAAAGGTGCACCTGTAGAAACAGAAAGAAATCTGATTCAACTAGAACAATTAGATCATACAACTCACATGTGTTCAGTTATACTTGTGATGTTCATGGTGAGTCTCCAAATGGCAGGGGACCATTAAAACAACCCTTGAAACATACAAAACTTTTGGCTATGGACAAAAGAATATCTTCTTTACCCTCATCTTCTAACTCTTTATGACCAGAAAAAAATAGGGGCGCCTGGGTGGCTCAGTCATTAAGTGTCTGCCTTTGGCTCAGGGCGTGATTCCAGTGTTCTGGGATCGAGCCCCACATCAGGCTCCTCTGCTGGGAGCCTGCTTCTTCCTCTCCCACTCCCCTGCTTGTGTTCCCTCTCTCGCTGGCTGTCTCTCTCTCTGTCAAATAAATAAATAAAATCTTTTAAAAAATAAATAAATAATTCTGAAGTTCATATAGAAAGATCATATGCTAGAAAACCAATGCCACTAGACCTGGAATTAGTAATTCTGTATTATTATATTATTATGCTTACTTTGCCTCTTCCTATCTGAGAGACCTTGAGAAAGTCAATTCAACCTACCTGAATTTCCGCATCCTACATGAAAAATGAAGGCACTGTGCTAAAATACCCATAAAATCACTATCTGTTCTAAATAATATAATTCTAATTCTTATATTCAAGTATTCAAATAATTCTAAATACATACGCATCAAAGTAAATGCTCTTCTCTTTTAAAGGAGTACTTTCCACAACATTCAGAGCACTAGGTTTCTATTTTAGATAACTTTTTGAAATAGGTAGTAGGAGGAGTGACCAGCAGAACAAATAAGAGCAAAGAAATTTTATATCGTACATTACTCTTGATTTTTATTAGTATTCTTTTACTCGTTATTATGATTTTATTTTGCAAAAAAAAACGAGAAAGTTCAGCCAATGATAGAGGCTAATTTACTTGATTGGACAATAAATGATTTTATGGCTAATAATTTTTAAGATCTGCAAAGATGTCATAAGCTATCAGCTCACTCCTGATAAGCAGACTAGAATCTTTATTTGTGCCAGCCACTGGAAAGCTGAAAGATGCCAATTAAGAAATCATCTCACTCTAGTAGCTGTACAGTATATTAAAATATATGGCATCTAATGAGAACATCGGTAAATAATAAAGCCTTAGAAGATCTTAAAATGGGAAATATGTTTACTAAAATAGGACTATTCTGTATGACTTTAAGCAATGAACAACACAAGAAAATATAAAGTGACAATAGAATTAAGTGCTTTAAGCCAAAGCTTAACAATTAACCCTGTGTCTTATAAAGCAGAGCATTTTGTAAATGTTAGTCACCATTAATGCATCATGTCAAGTCACAGAAAAGCACTAAACTAATTCAAATCCCTGGCATTTGGCCCTCTTAATTGAACATTTCATTTATTCAAATGCCAATTAAGTGGCTTTAACTATGTGTCTGGGTGTTATTCATCCTTTAATAATGATGCAAGAAGAGCAGAGTAGGGGCACCTGGGTGGCTCAGCCGTTAAGCGTCTGCCTTTGGCTCAGGCATGATCCCAGGGTCCCGGGACCGAGCCCCACATCAGGTTCCCTGCTCAGCGGGAAGCCTGCTTCTTCCTCTCCCACTCCCCCTGCTTGTGTTCCCTCTCTCGCTGTTTCTCTCTGTCAAATAAATAAAATCTTTAAAAGAAAAAAAAAAAGAATAGCAGAGTAAGCAGATTCTTATGCATAGGAATGACTATATATAGTGTGGTGTCTTTCATTAATGAAAGCCGGTGGTAATGCCTGTTACAAAGGCAGGGTCCAGAGCTAATGCTAATTTATGTTAGGCTTCACTTTGGTCAAGGATTTACCATCAGTTCCTGGAGTGCCTACTCCTTTAGAGTGGAAATCGGTTTTCATTCGTACTAATGTTTTTGGCACCTAATATAGAAAAATAATCTATGAATTGATATTGCTGTCAGAGTCAGAACATGGAAGGTGAGTCCTGTGACAGAATGATGCTTCTGCAAAAAGAGGTTCCCTTTCATGAATTTTTTAGGATAACTCTCGTGAAAGTTCTTACCTGCAAGAAAACCTAATCCAAATATAAGTAAGGTCACAGCATTATAGTCTTTCACCATGGTCTCCCCTTGGAAACCCATATAAACATCTCTAGAACAGTTATTCTTAACTGGGGAAATTTTTGCCCTCAGGGGACACTTGGTAAGCTGTAGAGACATTTTTGGTTATCTCAAATGCCTAGGTGAGTACTACTAGCATCTAGGAGACTGACACTGGGGATGCTAACAAACATCCCACAACGCACAGGACAACCCTCAACAACAAAGAATTCTCCAGCTCCAAATCAATAGTACCAAGGCTGAAAAACTCTGTTCTAGAAGAACCAACTGTATGTAACAGGTAAAGGCAGCAGAAGAGCC
Organism: Ursus maritimus; assembly: GCF_017311325.1. Lineage (NCBI taxonomy): Eukaryota > Metazoa > Chordata > Mammalia > Carnivora > Ursidae > Ursus > Ursus maritimus. Next base: position 62,205,039 of record NW_024426774.1, read on the forward strand.
TGGCAGGTGATTTTAGAAGCGAGATAGGGAGGAGCCCAAGAAATTATTTTTTGTAAAGTTGTACTTTTTTTCCAGAAGTACAAGCAATGTTAGGAGTATCCGAACGCACCTGGGAATGTGTGAAATCAGTGGAAGAGAAAAGCAAGAGTCTTCAATAAACAGAATAGAAACAAATCTGTAAGCCTCCCTCACAATCTTGATAACCTAGGATTGAAGCCGTAAAATATTAATATAAACTGTTCTTGAAATATCCCCTTTAACAAAATAGACACTGGTCATGACTGCTGAGAATGCAAATTAGAAATATCACCTTGCCCCTGAAGTGTCTGATTATAATTTTGCAAATTTTATTTGTATGAAGTTTACAGAAGGTACACTTTCTTACAAGAAAAGAATAAACAGGCCTTTGAATCTTTATCTCCTCTGCTATCAAGATCTCCTATTTTGTTTTGTTCTGTTTTTTCTCTAGCTTCCCACTGATGAATTCTTGGAACCTAACTAAGAAAAATGTAATGTGCTTGGTCTCAGTGAATAAAACATATTAATACAATTTTTATTCTTAACTGAAATGAACCCTCAAGTTACCAGGATTATCTATTTCCTCCACAGATGTTACAAAACTGCTTAAAATTAATATTATATTTACTTGAGTTTTAAACATATACTCACCTTTTTATGATTCAGAATAAGGGGTGCCGTCAAAAAAAGTCAACACTAGAAAAGTGGCAGGTCCTAGCAATAAGACTGATATACAGTTGAATCTAGGATGTCTCATAAGCTGAGCCTTTGTTCTTAAGAGGCCTCACTTGCTCACTTATTAATATAATACTTAGGGGTATCCATCAGCTTTTTTCATACCCCGTTATAGCACTGAGCACCAGCAATATAAGAATAGAAGCACTGGCTTCTGCTATTGGCCAAGAATCTGATCAGGCACAAATAAACAGTGCTATGGCAAAATCTTAAATAACTTTGGGTTACGAAGGTGAGAAAGAACTATCTGTTGTACCGTCAACTATGACTGAAGAAGTATAAGAATTTTTTTAAATCGTACATCCAGAATAGTGCATAAATAAAGTGGCCACAAAGCAACAAACAGCAAATTCTGATCAACTGGCAGCATCTGCAGAAGTCATGCTGGGTAAAAAGTGCCTGTAAGACACATTTTTCACCTGAATTCTTAGCAGCAATGAAAGGCTTGCACATTGCCCGCTTTAGGGCCCTCTCCACTATACAGGTCAGCACATTCTGCAACCTCCAGTCAGCATCCTTATGCAACATTCCTTTCCTAACGGGTGATTCTCAGCTACAAGCACTGTTTCAATCCTGCCAGCATCTCCACAGTCCAAAGCCCATACTGTCCACAAGCAGAACCAAGTACTGGTTCTCTCCCACAGTACCTCATGCCAGCCAGTTCAGTATAAACAATGAATATGCTCTCTGAAGGAGTCTACTTCTTTAAACAGAAAATTTTAACTTGGACTTCTCAGAAGGAAGCAAGCCACATCAGAAAATTCCTTCTGTTGGACTCTGTAGCAAAGGCTTCAGGATGTACTTAAGAGCATATATGACACATCAAGGAATGTTGCAAGAAATCTAAATTGTGAATACTAAAATTCAATAGGGGGTCACCTTGCCCCAACCATCAACAGCACTCTTTCCACATGTATTTTCTAGCAGTAGAAATCACTTTATTGTCCACTAGGCGGCTCATGACAGAAACAGTAGAACCAGCCTCCCACCAGCCTTTCCCTACACTTTCAAGTAGTCTCCACAGACCTCCATTCCGCTTCTGAAACAATTTTCAGATTCACTATTTCCTTCTATCTGCTACTGCAATAAGACTCAATGGTATCTCACACTGCTTCTTAACTCCTCTGATCCATTATCCACACAGTAGCAAGTATCTTGCAGAAACATGTATTTTTAAAATATTCAGCAAAGTAAAGAGAATAACCTAAAACTCATAGAACTACTCTCCATTCCGTCCTGCATGCTTCAGACAGGCAGACGAGAGGCAGATGAGGAGGGGTACACAGAGAGAGGATGGACAATACACACAAAGATAGAAAGAGAGAAAGACAGGAAGACAGAAAGAAAAACAGATGGGCAGAGAGACAGAAAGATCATTTGAAACATTTCAGGCATACAAAAACAAAGAAACTGTACAATAAACATCCATGTAATAGACTTTCAGATTAAGAAATAAAATATTTCAAGCAATTTAAGCCCGTATAGATTTCACTCTCATCCCTTTCCCTTCTTTTTCCTCAGAGGTAACATTGTCTTGAATCTGGTATTTATCATTACCCTGCATTTTTTAAAATCTATGATTACCTGTGTAGATACAAATAAACATTAATATTCCTCATTATCATATTTTACATGAAAGGCATAACTTACACATCAGTGGGAAACTTGACTTTTCTGCTGTGTTAGGTTTTTTGAGGTATAACTGTAGCTCTAGTTCATTCATTTGAACTTCTCAGTATTCTGTAAAGTCATTACATTTATCTGTTCTCTTTGTAATTTCACATTAATTTTGTGAGAAGCTGTTAAGACCCCCAACAAATCTTTTAGGGTTTGAGTAGACATTGCATAGAAAATATAGATTAGTCTGAGGTAAATTGATGCTTCTTTAAAATGAGTATTTCAATTCCAAAGCCTCGTGTCTCCTGTTATTCAAGTCTTATATACTTCAGTAAACAATTTGAAATTATCCCCTTTTTAAAAGCATTACAAAATTCTGTTAAAGCTAGTCCTAAGTACTTCATAATTTATTATGCAATGTTATATGTATTAATTTGTTTTTATGGTGGCTAGTGGCAATGTAATCTTTTTTCAGTTGGTCTTAAATCCAGAAAACCTGCAAAACTCTATTACTAGTTTTGTAATGTGTCTACATATGCTTTCTAGTTTTCTATAAAAGCAATCATATCTAGAGCAAATTAATTTTTTTCCTTTCTATTTTTTAACTTTATTTCTCTATCTTACTGCATTGACTAGGATCTGCAGTATAACACTGCACGGAAGAAATTTTAACTCTCATCCTTCTTCATTCCTGAATACAATGGCATAATTCCAAGCATCATATGCACATACAATCATGGTCACAGGGAAGAAACAGTGGGCAGCTAGGGTACAAAAAAAGAAAAGGATCACGCATTTCTTTTATCAGGAAGGAAAGTCATTTCCAGAAGCTTCCCATCAGAATACTCTTTACATTTGATTGTGCAGAATGGTCACATGGCCACCCTCACAGAAGAGAGGCTAAGAGGCACCTGGGTGGCTCTTGGTTGGGCCTCTAACTCTTGATTTTGGCTCAGGTCATGATCTCAGGGTTGTGGAATCAAGCCCCACATCGGGCTCTGCCCTCAGCACGGTGTCTGCTTATCTCTCTCCCACTAAGTGCTCACTCGCTCGCTCTCTCTCAAATAAATAAAATCTTTAAAAAAAAAATAATAAGTTGAGAGGCTAAGAAAGTAAGTATCTGGCTTTTTTCATCTTGATAGTAGGAAGTGGATAAGGAAAAGGAGTTCAGGAATGACTCCTGGGTAGACAAAAAAACAACTGAACCCACATATTTTATTTGCCTTCTATCTGCTAAGGTGTTTTTTTTTTAATCTACGAAGCAGAGTTGAATTTTATTTTTGCTGCTTTTACACAGGTAATCATATAGATTTTTTTTTAATTTGGTCCATTAATCATACATTATCTTATTAGCTTTTCAAATACTCATGCATTCATGCTTTCCTAGGATCAACTGTACTTGGTCATGCTGTAACTTTTATCATGTACTGCTGAGTTAAATATGTTAGTATCTTTTGGAGATTTTTTTGCATCCAAATTCAAGGTGAGATTCATCTATAACTTTTTTCTTAACCTTTTATTGCCTAGTTTTCACATCAATATTATTCTAGACATGTTAGAATGATTTGCTGATTTCCCTCTTCTATTTCCCGGAGAAAAATTCACATCGAAGATTGACTTGGAAAAAAAAAAAATTGAAAGTAAAAAGATTGTTGATTTGGTAGGCTAACTGGCCATCAAATGCTTTCCTGTATTTTGGAACTTAGGCAGTAGGACTGCCAGGAAAGCCTGTAACAGCCCCAACCAGTGAACCTGGTTATGGTTCTCTTATTGACTCACCACATTTAATGCCCATTAGTCTACAGGAGCCAATGCTGACAGTGTCCTGTGTCAGGTACAGAAAATCACGGCCTCAGCTTCATCCATCACTTTGTGTTTCTATTCTGTTTTTGTTCTGCGGAAATATTTAGCATGTTCTAAACCCAACTATATATTTTGGGGTTTTCCTCCTGTTTTTATATTTTATAGATCATTACTATTTGTGTTGAATTCAAAGACTGTATATAAACACATGTGCAATCTTGATCAGAAGCCCAAAACCATTCTTTGAAAATGTGGTCTAGCATAGCCTGCAAGATTTAGCTCTTGCATATCTCCATCCTGGGCTCCTACCAGTTTCTCTCTTATTTCTTTTTTCCTTAATTTTTTTTTCTTCCAAGATTTTATTTAAATTCAAGTTAGTTAACATATAGTGTAGTATCGGTTTCAGGAGTAGAATTAAGTGATTCATCACTAATATACAACACCCAGTGCTCAACATAACAAGGCCCTCCTTAATGCCTATCACCCATTTAGCCATACCCCTATCCATTCCCCTCCAGCAACCCTCAATTTGTTCTCGGTAGTTAAGAGTCTCTTATGGTTTGCTCCCTTTCTGTTTTTATCTTATTTTTCCTTCCCTACCCTTATGTTCATCTGTTTTATTTCTTAAATTGCATATATAAGTGAAATCATATGATATTGGTCCTTCTCTGACTGACTTATTTCGCTTACCATAATACACTCTAGTTCCATCCAAATCATTCCAAATGGCAAGATTTCATCCTTTTTGATGGGTGAGGAATACTCCATTATATGTATATACCATACCTTTTTACATTTACCAGTCAATGGACCTTTGGGTTCTTTCCATAATTAGGCTACTACTGCTGTAAACACTGGGCTGCATGTGCCCCTTAAAATCAGCTTTTTTTTTATCCTTTGGATAAATACCTACTACATACCTGTAGTACAATTGTTGAGTCATAGGATAGTTCTGTTTTGAATTTTTTGAGGAACCTCCATACTGTTTTCCAGAGTAGCTACACCAGTTTGTATTCCCACCAATTGTGTGAGAGGGTTTCCCTATCTCCACACCCTTGACAACATCAATTGTTTCCTGAGTTGTTAATTTTAGCCATTCTGACAGGTGTGAGGTGAAATCCCATTATAGTTTTGATTTATATTTCCTTGATGATCAGTGATGTTGAAGATCTTTTCATGTGTCTGTTGGCCATCTACATGTCTTCTTTGGAAAAATGTCTATCATGTCTTCTGCCCATTTTTTAATTGGATTATTCATTTTCAGTGTTGAATCTTGTAAGTTCTTTATAGATTTTTGGATACTAGCCCTTTATCCAATATATCATTTGTAAATATCTTCTCCCACCCCGTAGACTGACTTTTAACTGTGTTGTTTCCTTCACTGTGCAGAAGCTCTTTATCTTGATGAAGTCCCAATAGTTCATTTTTGCTTTTGTTTCCCTTGCCTCTTGTTGACATATCTAGTAAGAAGTTGCTATGGTTGAGGTCAAAGAGGTTACTGCCTATGCTCTCCTCCAGGATTTTGATGATCTCCTGTCTTAACATTTAGGTCTTTCATCCATTTCTAATTTATTTTTTATTTATTTTTGTAAAAAAATGGTCCAGTTTCATTCTTCTGCATGTTGCTGTCCAGTTTTCCCAACACCATTTCTTAAAGAGACTGTCCTTTTCCCATTGGATATTCTTTCCTGCTTTGTCAAACATTAGTTGACTATATAGTTGTGGGTCCATTTCTGGGTTTTCTATTCTGTTCCATTCATCTATGTGTCTGTTTTTGTGCCAGTATCATACTGTCTTGATAATTATGGCTTTGTAATTCAGCTTGAAGTCTGGGATTGTGATGCCTCCCACTTTGCTTTTCTTTTTCAACATTACTTTGGCTATTCTGGGTCTCTTCTAGTTCTATATGAATTTTAGGATTGTTTGTTCTAGTTCCGTGAAAAATGCTGCTGTTGTAATGATTGGGATTGCACTGAATTTGTAAATTCCTTTGGGTAGTATAAATATTTAAACGTTATTTGTTCTTCCAATCCATGTGCATGGAATGTTTTTCCATTTCTTTGTGTCTTCTTCAATTTCTTTCATAAGTGTTCTATGGTTTTAACCGTACAGATCTTTTACTTCTTTGATTAGGTTTATTCCCAGGTATCTTATGGGTTTTGGTGCAATTGTAAATGGGACTAACTCCCTGATTTCTCTTTCTGCTGCTTCATTACTGGTGTATAGAAATGCAACAGATTTCCGTACGTTGATTTTATATACTGCGACTTGCTGAATTCATATATTAATTCTAGCAATTTTTTGGTGGAGTCCTTCAGGTTTTCTTCATAGAGTACCATGTCATGTGCAAATAGTAAAAGATTGACTTCTTCCTTGCCAATTTGTATGCCTTTTATTTCTTTTTGTTGTCTGTGGAGGCTAAGACTTCCACTACTATCTTAAATAGTAATGGTTGAGAGTGGACATCCTTGTCTTGCTCCTGACGGTAGAGGAAAGGCTCTCAGTTTTTTTCCCACTGAGGATATTTGCTGTGGGTCTTTTCTATATGGCTTTTATGATGTTGAGAGATGTTCTTTCTAGCCCTACTTTCTTGAGGGGTTTTATCAAGAAAGGATGCTATCGTTTGTCAAATGTTTTTTATGCATCTATTGAGAGGATCTTCTGGTTCTTACCCTTTTTTTATTAATTAATTAATGTAATGTATCACACTGATTGTTTTGTGGATACTGAACCATCCCTGAAGCCCAGGAATAAATCCCACTTGATTGTGGTGAAAAATCCTTTTAATGTACTGCTGGGATTCGATTAGCTAGTATCTTCTTGAGAATTTTGCATCCATATTCATCAGAGATATTGGTCTGTAATTCTCCTTTTCAGTGGGGTCTTTGTCTGGTTTTGGAATCAAGATAATGCTGGCCTTATAGAATAAGTTTGTAAATTTTCCTTCCATTTCTATTTTTTTTGGAACAGCTTCAGAAGAATAGGTATTAATTCTTCTTTAAGTGTTTGGTAGAATTCCCCAGGGAGGTCATCGGTCCCTGGACTCTTGTTTGTTGGGAGATTTTTGATAACTGATTCAATTTCTTTGCTGGTTATGGATCTGCTGAAATTTTCTATTTCTTTCTATTTCAGTTTTGGCATTTCATATATTTCTAGGAATTTATCCATTTCTTCCATATTGCCCAATTTGTTGACATATAACTGCTCATAATATTCTCCTATAATTGTTTGTATTTCTATGGTGTTAGTTGTGATCTCTCCTCTTTCATTTGTGATTTTATTTATTTGGGTCCTTTCTCCTTTCCTTTTGATCAGTCTGTCTAGGGGTTTATCCATTTTGTTAATTCTTTCAAAGAACCAGCTCCTGGTTTCCTTGATCTGCTCTACTGTTTTCTTGGGTTTTTTAAATTTTCTATATCATTTATTTCTGTTCTAATCCCTTCTTTTGCAGGTTTTAGGCTTTATTTGCTGTTCTTTTTTCTAGCTCCTTTAGATGTAAGATTAGGCTGTGCATTTGTGACTTTTCTTGCTTCTTGAGGTAGACCTGTATTGCTATACACTTCTCTCTTAGGACTACCTTTGTTGCAACCCAAAGGATTTTGGATGGTTGTGTTTTCATTTTCATTTGCTTCCATGTATTTTTTTATTTCTTCCTTAATTTCCTAGTTAACCCCACTCATTCTTCAGTAGGATGTTCTTTAACCTTCATGTATTTGTGATCTTTCCAAATTTTTTCTTGTGATTGACTTCAAGTTTCATAGTGTTGGGGTCTGAAAATATGCATGATATGATCTCGATATTTTTGTACTGGTTGAGACCTGATTTGTAGACTAGTATGTGATCTATTCTGGAGAATTTTCCATATGCACTTAAAAATAATGTGTATTCTACTGCTTTAAGATGAAATGCTCCGAATATATACATTAAGTCCATCTGGTCCAGTGTGTCATTCAAAGTCAATATTTCCTTATTGATCTGCTTACATGGTCTGTCCATTGCTGTGACTGGGTGTTAAAGTCCCCTACTATTATTGTATTATTATTGAGTTTAAGTTTGTTATTAATTTATATATTGGGCTGTTCCCAAGTTGGGGGCATAAATATTTATAATTGTTAGATCTTGTTGGATAGACCCCTTTATTATGATATAGTGCCCTTCTTCATGTCTTATTACACTCTTTGGTTTAAAATCTAGTTTATCTGATATACGTATGACTACTCCAGCTTTCTTTAAATGTCTATTAGCATGAAAGATGGTCCTCCACCCCCTCACTTTCAATCTTGAGGTGTCTTTAGGTCTAAAATGAATCTCTTATATGCAGCATATCATTGGGTATCGGTTTTTTTATCCATTCTGATACCCTAGGTCTTTTCATTGGAGCATTTAAATTCAGAGTAATTACTGATAAATAAGAATTTAGTGCCATTGCATCACCTGTAAAGTCACTGTTCCTATAGATTGCCTCTGCTCCTTTCTAGTTTTGTTGCTTTTGTCCTCTTTCCCACTCAAAGGGTTCCCTTTGAGGTTTAGTGTTCACAAGCTCCTTTAGTTTTTGCTTGTCTTGGAAACTCTTTATCTCTCCTTCTATTCCGAATGACAGCCTTGCTGAATATAGTATTCTTGGCTGCACATTTTTCCCATTTAGCACACTGAATATATCCTGCCACTCTGTTCTGGCCTGACAAGTTTCTGTGGACAGGTGTGCTGCTAACCATGTGTGTCTACCCTTGTAGGTTATGGAACTTTTGTCCCTAGCTGCTTCCAGAATTCTCTTTATCTTTGTATTTTGCAAGTTTCACTATGATATGTCTTCGTGTTGATCTGTTTTTGTTGACTCTGAAGGGAGTTCTCTGCCTCTTAGATTTGAATGTGTGTTTCCTTCCCCAGATTAGGAAAGGTCTCAGCTATAATTTGTTCAAATAAACCTTCTCCCCTTTTTCCTGCTCTTCTTCTGGGATTCCTATGATACGGATATTATTGCACTTCATGGAATCACTGAGTTCTTTAAGTCTACATTCATGATCTAATAGTTTTCTTTCCTTCTTTTTGGCTTCATTATTTTCCATAATTTTATTTCCTATATCACCTATTCAATCCTCTGCTTCTTCCATCCTCATTGTGATTACACCCAGTTAGTTTTTTTTTTTTAATTTAATTTATTTATTTGACAGAGATAGAGACAGCCAGCGAGAGAGGGAACACAAGCAGGGGGAGTGGGAGAGGAAGAAGCAGGCTCATAGCAGAGGAGCCCGATGTGGGGCTCGATCCCACAATGCCGGGACCACGCCCTGAGCCGAAGGCAGATGCTTAACCGCTGTGCCACCCAGGCGCCCCACACCCAGTTGGTTTTACATCTCAGTTATAACTTTTTTTATTTTGGCCTGACTAGTTTTTAGGTCTTTTATCTCTGCAGCCAGGGTTTCCCAGCTATCTTTTATGCTTTGTTCAAGTTCAGCTAATATTCTTAGGACTGTTGTTCTAAACTCTTGTTCAGATATATTGCTTATCTATTTTGAGCAAATCCATGGCTATGATTTCTTCTTGATCTTTCTTTTGGGGAGAATTCCTCCATCTTTCCATTATGTCTAGGTTTCTGTCTTTTCAGTGTTATGAAACCTTGTTATGTTTCCTGATCCTGAGAGTAATAACTTTATTAAGAAGGGATCATACACTGGAGGTTCCTCAAGATGTTAAAAATAGAGCTACCCACAACCCAGCAATTGCACTACTAGGTATTTACCCCAAAGATACAGACAAAAAAGAAGGGGCACATGGACCCCAGTGCTCATAGCAGAAATGTCCACAATAGCCAAACTGTGGAAAGAGCCAAGATGCCCTTCAACAGATGAATAGATAAAGAAGATGGAGTTCATATATACAACAGAATATTACTCAGCCATCAGAAAGGATGAATATCCACCATTTGCACTGACATGGATGGAACTGGAGGTGATTATGCTAAGTGAAGTAAGGCAAGCAGAGAAAGACAATTATCATATGGTTTCACTCATATGTGGAACATAAGGAATAGCATGGAGGATCATAGGGGAAGGGAGGGAAAACCGAATGGGAAGAAATGAGAGAGGGAGACAAACCATGAGAGACTCTGGACTCCACGAAACAAACTGAGGGTTACAGAAGGGAGGGGGGTGGAGGATGGGGTAACTGGATGATGGGCATTAATGAGGGCACGTGTGCTGATGAGCACTGAGTGTTATACACAACTAATGAATCACTGAACACTACATCAAAAACTAATGATGCACTATATGTTGGCTAATTGAACATAATAAAAAAAAAAAGGGATCGTGCACTATTCAGGGTCTGGCATTTCAGGAAGTGTTTCTGGTGTATGCTGTGTGCACTCTGCTGTTGTGTTTTGGCTGTTCTTTCCCACAGGTCAGTTGTCTGCAAAGTTCTCCTTGCTTGCAGTGGGGAGTGTTTGGAACTTTAACTAGGTGTGCTTTGATTTATTTGTTAAAGTAAGCCTGCCACATTCTCTCCCTCTAGTTGTGCAGATTGTTCTCTTCATTCTCAGACTGATTTCCTAGGTGTTCAAAATGATTTGATGTTGATCTAGTTGTGTTCGAGGGATGAGGCAAGCCCAGGGTCCCCCTACTACTTTGCCATCTTAACTCCTCTCCTCTCTTATTTCTTTATGCTTCATTCAAATGCACCTACATTTGGTTCCTAAACTGCTAGTCTTTCCAGCCTATGGATTTGTAAATGTTTTCTAACCTAGCCTGGAGTCCTCCCTCATCCATCCATACAGTCATGTCTATCAACAGACCATTACCATTTTACTAAACAATCACTCAATTTCAGCTTTAATTTACAAGTCAATTCTCAGAGAAGCCTTTTTTCCCACCTCATTTCTGCTTAGTTGGAATTCCCATTACATACTCCCAGAGCATCATGTGCTTTCTCTTCACAGAATTTATCACAATTGTAATTAAAACTATTTGGTTAATTTATTGATTGATGTCTACCTCCGGAACTAGACAGTAAACCTAGTGAGGGCAGGAACCCTGACTTGTTCATTTTATCCCCAGCACCTAGCACACTGTCTAAAACATAATGAGAACTCAGTAAGACTTTATCAAATTAGTGATTTAGTCTTATTTCTATTCATAAGTTTCATTACAAAATACAATCAATTGCTCAAATTAGATGGGTCTATAGACTTAAGGCTAAAATAGATTTGGGATTAAAACAATCCTATAGCAGGGGCGCCTGAGTGGCTCAGTCGTTAAGCGTCTGCCTTCAGCTCAGGGCATGATCCTGGCATTCTGGGATCGAGCCCCACGTCAGGCTCCTCTGCTGGGAGCCTGCTTCTTCCTTTCCCACTCCCCCTGCTTGTGTTCCCTCTCTTGCTGGCTGTCTCTCTATCTGTCGAATGAATAAATAAAATCTTTAAAAAAAATTTTTTTTTAAATCATATAGCAAAGAAGGAATGCTGATAGAAAATAGAAAATATGAATCACCACTTTCTGGCAAATAAGAATTAAGCCTTCAATACATACACATTATAATTGTATCATTGAGACTTCAGAGACACCATTTATAACTCTTACCAGACAGTATGAGATTGTGTGCTACATGTTACTTAAAATAGGCAAATTATTAGTCCTTGATGACTAAAAATGAATTAGAACAGATATCTGACAAGACAATAAAATGATTCCCATTCAGTTACATGTATTCTTAAATGGGAAAAAAAGGGATGGACATATGGCTTAAGACTGGGGAATTTCTACAAAGAATGAATTTCTACATCAATCAGAATTGCTACTGTCAACAAAATAAAAAATAATAAGCGTTGGTGAAAATGTGGAGAAATTATAACTCTTGTGCACTGCTGGTGGTAATGTAAAATGGTGCAGCCACTATGAAAACAGTATGAAGGTTACTCAAAAAGTTAAAAACATAATGACTATATAATCTATCAACTCCACTCTGGGTCCAAAAGAACTGAAAACAGGGTCTTGAAAAGGTATCTGTATACCCATGTTCATAGCAGTATTATTCACAGTAACCAAAAGGTGGAAATATTCCAAGTGTTTATCAATGGATGAAAGGTTAAACAAAATGTGGTATGTACATATGTTATGGACTACATGCTTGTACTTCCCCCAAAATCCCTATGTTGAAACTCTATCACCAATGGGATGACATTAGGAGGCAGGCCTTTGAAGTGCAATTAGGATTAGAAGAAATCGTAAGGATAGAGCCCTCATGAATGGAATTGGTACTCTTATAAGAATCACAGAGAGCTTGTTTTCTCTCTGCTCTCTTCCATGTGAACATACATTGAGAAGCTGGCAGTGCATAATCCAGAAGGCCCTCAATGGAACTGAACCATGCTGACACCTTGATCTCAGACTGCCAGCCTCCTAAACTGTGAGAAATAAAGTTCTGTTGTCTATGAGTCATCCAATCAATGGTATTTTTAATATTGTAGCCCAAGATAATACAAAAATTGGCACCAAGAAGTAGATGTGCTGCTTTAACAAATACCTAAAAATATAGAAGTGGTTTTAGAACTGATAATGAGCAGAAGCTTAAAAAGTTTTTAAGTGCATAATAAAATAAACCTACACTGCCATAAATAGACCACTGAGGAAGATTCTGATAAGAGCTCAGAAAGAAAAAAAGAAAGTTGTAGAGAAAGCCTTAATCATCTTAGAGAGTACCTAAGTAATCTTGAATAGAATGTTGGTAGAAATATGGAGAATGAAGGCCATTCTGATGAGGTTTCAGACAAAAATAAGTAACATGTCACTGGAAACTGGAGGAAAAGCAATCCTTATTAAAAAATAGCAAAGAACTTGGCTGAATTGTGTTTGTGTTCTAGCATTTTATGGAAGGAAGAACTTATGAGATTTGAAATTGGCTGTTCAGCTGAAACTATTTCTACACAAAGTGCGAAGGTGCAACTTGGCTTCTCCTGACTACTTACAATGAAATGTGAGGACAGATGGGGATGCCCGGGTGGCTCACTCAGTTAAGCGTCTGCCTTCAGCTCAGGTCATGATCCCAGGGTCCTGGGATCGAGCCCTGCATTGGCCTCCCTGCTCAGCAGGGAGCCTGCTTCTCCCTCTCCCACTCCCCCCACCTGTGCGCTCATTCTCTATCCCCCACCCCCAGCTTTTCTCTCTCTCCCAGATAAATAAATAAATAATGTCTTCTTAAAAAATGTGAGGAGAGAGAAATGACTTGAAGATAGTATTGTTAAGCAAAATTAAGCAGAATTTTTGATGGAGTCTTTTGGGTTTTCTACATACATTATCATGTCATCTGCAAATAGTGAAAGTTCTTCCTTGCCAATCTGGATGCTTTCTATTTCTTTTTGTTGTTTGACTGCTAGGGCTAGGACTTCCAGTACTACATTGAACAACAGTGGTGATCCCTGTTTTGTTCCTCACCATAGAGAAAAAGCTCTCAGTTTTTCCCCATTGAGGATGATATTAGCTGTGGGCATTTCATATATGGCCTTTATTATGTTAAGGTATGATCCCTCTAACCCTACTTTTGTTGAGGATTTTTATCATGAATGAATATTGTACTTTGTCAAATGCTTTTTCTGCAACTACTAAAATGATCATATGTTCTTAGTCTTTCTCTTGTTGATATGGTGTATCATATTGATTGATTAGCCATTAGTGAACCACCCTACATCCCAGGAATAAATCCCGCTCAATTATAGTTAATGATTTCCTTAATGTATTGTTGGATTCAGCTTACTAGTATTTTACCGAATATTTTTGCATCCATGTTCATCAGGGATACTGGCCTGTAGTTTTTGTTTTTAGTGAAGTATTTTATCTGGTTTTGGAATCAAGGTAATGCTGGCCTCGTAGAACAAATTTGCAAGTTTTCCTTCTTTTTCTATTTTTTGGAATAGTTTGAGAATAAGTATTAACTCTTCTTCAAATATCTGGTAGAATTCACCTATGAAGCTATCTGGTCCAGGACTTCTGTTTGTTGAGGATTTTTTGATTACTGATTCACTTTCTTTGCTGGTTATTGGTCTGTTCAAGTTTTCTATTTCTTGTTTCAGTTTTGATAATTTATGTTTCTAGGAATTTATCCATTTCTATAATTTGTTAGCATATAGTTTTTCATAATAGTCTCTTATAATTGTTTGTATTTCTGTGGTTTTGGTTATTATCTCTCCTCTCTCATTTATAATTTCTTTTACTTGGGTCCTTTCACTTTTCTTTTTGATAAGTCTGGCTAGAGTTTTATCAGTTTTATTACTTTTTTCAAAGAACCAGCACCTGGTTCCACTGATCTGTTCTATTGGGTTTTTTAAATTTCTATATCACTTATTTCTTCTCTAATCTTTATTATTTCCTTCCTTCTGCTGACTTTAGGTTTCATTTGTTGTTATTTTTCTAGTTCCGTTAGGTGTAAGGTTAGGTTAAGATTTTTTTGGTTCTTGAAGTAGGCCTGTATTGCTACATATTTCCCTTTTCAGACTGCATTTGCTGCAACCCAAAGGTTTGGGGCCCTTGTGTTTTCATTCTCACGTATTTTTTTTTTTTAATTTCTTCTTTGACTTTTTGGTTGACCCATTCATTGTCAAGTAGCATGTCGTTTACCCTCCATGTATTTGTGGCCTTTCCAGATTTTTTCTTGTGGTTGATTTCTAGTTTCATAGCATTGTGGTCAGAAAAGGTGTATGCTATGATTTCAATCTTTTTGTATTCATAGAGGCCTGTTATGTGACCTAATATGTGATCTATTCTGGAGAATGTTCCATGTGCACTTGAAAAGTACTGCTAGAAATGATAAATAAATTTAGTAAAGTCACAGGATACTAAAACAACATACAGAAATCTGTTGCATTTCTATACACTATAATGAAGCAGCAGAAAGAGAAATCAAGAAAGCAATACCATTTACAACTGCACCAAAAACAATAGGATACCTAGGAATAAATCTAACCAAAAAGGTGAAGAACTTGTACTCTGAAAACTATAAAATACTAATGGAAAAAACAGAAGATGACACAAAAAAATGGAAAAACATTCCATGCTCATGGTTTGGAAGAATATTGTTAAAATATGGCTACACATCCAATGCAATCCCTATCAAAATACCAACAGCATTTTTCACAGAGCTAGAACAAGCAATCCTAAAATTTATATGGAACCACAAAAGACTCTGAATAGACAAAGCAACCTTGAAAAAGAAAAGCAAAGCAGGAGGCATCAGAGTTCCAGACTTCAAGTTATATTACAAAGCTACAGTGATCAAAACAGTATGGTACTGGCACAAAACCTTATGTATAGATTTATAGAACAGAATAGAAAACCCAGAAATTAATCTACAACTATATGGTCAATTAATCTTAAACAAAGCAGGAAAGAATATCCAAAGGGAAAAAGACAGTCTCTTAACAAGCGGTGTTGGAATAACTGGACAGCACCATGCAGAAGAATGAAACTAGACCACTTTCTTACACCATACACAAAAATAAATTCAAAATGGAAGAAAGGCCTAAATGTGAGACAGGAAACCATAAAAATCCTGGACAAGAGCACAGGCAGTAACCTCTTTGACATCGGCTACAGCAACTTCCTTCTAGATATGTCTCCTGAGACAAGGGAAGCAAAAGCAAAAATGAACTATTGGGACTTCATCAAGATACAAAGCTTCTGCACAATGAAGGAAACAATCAACAAAATTAAAAGCTAACCTAAGGAATGGGAGAAGATATTTGCAAATGACATATCTGATAAAGGGTTAGTATCCAAAATCTATAAAGAACTTACAAGATTCAACACCGAAAATGAATAATCCAATTAAAAAATGGGCAGAAGACATGATAGACATTTTTCTAAAGAAGACATACAGATGGCCAACAGGCACATGAAAAGATCCTCAACATCACTGATCAAGGAAATATAAATCAAAACTATAATGGGATTTCACCTCACACCTGTCAGAATGGCTAAAATCAACAACACAAGAAACAACAGGCATTGACAAGGATGTGGAGAAAGGGGAACTCTCTTGCACTTTTGGTGAGAATGAAAACTGGTGCAGCCACTCTGGAAAACAGTATGGAGGTTCTTCAAAAAGTTAAAAATAGAACTACCCTACAATCCAGGAATTGCACTGCTAGATATTTACTGAGAGAATACTAAAATACTAATTCAAAGGGATATATGCACCCCAATGTTTACAGCAGCATTATCTACAATAGCCAAATTACGGAAACAGCCCAAGTGTTCATAGACTGATGAATGGAAAAGGAAGTGTGTGTATATAAGTATGTATGTATTACATACACACATGGTGGAATATTGCTCAGCCAAGAATGAAATCTTCCCATTTGCAACAACATGGATGGAGCTAGAGAGCATTATGCTAAGCAAAATAAGTCAGTCACAAAAAGACAAATACCATAAGATTTCACTCATATGTGGAAATTAAGAAACAAAACAAATGAGCAAAGGGAAAAACAGAGGGGGGGTACAAAACAAGAAACAGACTCTCAACTATAGAGAACAAACTGATGGTTACCAGAGAGGAGGTAGGTGGGGGTATGGGTGAAATAGGTGATGGGGATTAAGGAGTGCACTTATTGTGATGAGCACCAGATGTTCTATGGAAGTGTTGAGTCATTATATTGTACACCTGAAACTAATATTATACTGTACGTTAAGTAACTGGAATTTTTTTTAAAATATTTTAAAAATTAAGCAGAATTTAAAGATTTGGAAAATTATTAGCCTATCTATATTACAGAAAATGAGAACATTAAGGCTGCAGCCAAACAAGCTTTGATAAGAAGATTAGTTATAAATCAGCCATTTGACCAGAAGCCAGGAACTATTTCAAGACAACTGAAGAATTACAAGGTAATGGAAGAATGACCCCCAAATCAAATCAGACACCAACAGGGCTGCCACTCCCACCACAGGCCCAGTGTACAAGGGCCTGGAAGATGAGGTTGATTCAAAGGACGGCAGAGCCACTTATCCAGTCAGACAGGCCAGGATGCCCCTGCTCTGTGCCTCAGGGATTGGACCCTGCAGTGAGCTTAGTGTGGACTATACTCAGCAGAGCCATGAGTGGCCTAACTACCTCAACCTAGATTTCAAAGGATGTGGCTGCCCATTGGAGCTACAAGCTAGGACCCCAGACTAGAAGAGCTAGAGACACAGGGCAGAGAGCCCTGAAGAGCCACAGGGCCCAGGCAGAGAGCTGCTATAGGGGTAAAGCCACTACAGAGCCACTGTAGGGCTGTTCTACTAAGCCATGGGGGAAAAACTACACCCAAGTGGGACTGGAAAGTAGAGCATCAAACCAAAAAGTATTATACTTGAGCCTTAAGGTTTATTACTGCTTGTCCTCTTAGGTTTTAGAATTACTTGATCCATTACCCCTTTTTTTTTTTTGCCTATTCCTCCACTTTGGAATGGGAATGTCTACCCTATGCCTGTTCCACCACAATTTAGAAGCACATTTAGTTTCACAGATTCACAGCTGAAGAGGAATTCGCTTCAGGATGAATCATACCTTGAGTTTCACTCATATCTTATTCAGATATTTAGATAAGACTTTGGATTTTAGACTTCAGAGTTGATGCTGGAACAAGACCTTTAAGGTTGTTGAGATGGGATAAATGTGTTTTGGATGTGAATAGGACATGAATTTTGGAAGCCAGGAATGAAATGTTACGGACTGCATGTTTGTTCCCTCTCAAAATTCATATTTGGAAACCCTACCCCCACTGGCATAATATTAGGAAGTAGAGACTTTGGGAAGTAATTGGGATTAAATGAGGTCATGAGGATAGAGCAAATATGAAGAAGTATATAGAGAGAATTAGAGTCAAATGTTGAGGAAATCCTGATAGTGTCTAAACCTGGATTCCAGCTATCCAGAGCCACTGCCAATGCTGTTCTTGAAATTTGGCATTGTGACTTACTTTGTCCCACCTGAACTGATAATATTCCCTTGAATTAGAAAGAGAGCTACAAATTATTACTTTCTCTCCCTGCTTAATGGCAGGGCTGGAAATACTGCTGTAATGGCAGACAAACATCTTAAGAAAGGGCAACCAGGGATGAACCTTCCAACATCTATAGTTGATATGGCACACTGCTACACTCTCTTAAGAATTATTAATGTATGGTAATAAAAGCACTTTATGTCTATGATTCACTTTATTGTTTTTAAAACATCTTTCATACTAACTCCCCTAAGATACTCACAATAATCCTATAAACAGTTAAAACAGATTATTCGCAAACCAAGACTGAAGGGCCTGGCCTGAAACCCATTTTTCCCCCACCATCCATCCATACATTCTTTTCCACAGAATAATGCTTCTGATTACTGATCTCATAGAGACTCAGAACACTGACTGCTCAGTAAAGAGGTATTTCATGTCTCATATAACTCAAGTATCAAGAACTTACTTTTAAATCAAGCACACTTCTATTCTCTTTGGTCATCTGGACTTATTTATTTTGTTATCTCCAAACTCTGATACATATTAAAGATCATTTAGAATAGTGATACAACATTTTTTTCTCCTCCAAGTTTGGGAATAAAGGTATAAACAAATTTAACCCAATAGGTACTCGAAATTTAGATAGTGAACCAGCTTTTAAACTTCTCACAGAAATTAATCCCTTGGTTGCATTTATACCACAGGCAATTAATTTGACTAAAATAAATACTCTTTGATGACCATCAAGCAAAAAGCAGAGTACTTCATATGACAGAATTATTATTGGCAGGGGAATATTATGCAAAATTGGTATAAAGAAGAAGATCAAAAAGGCTTCTGATTGTAAAACATCAAAGGCTTCAGGCAAGTCCTTCCTCAGAGAAAAGCCTAAAATATTGGAGAACCCATTTATACCATTACATTAAGGAATGATTTTAATGAGGGTCCCCTGAGATGACAGACTGAGGTAAAATTTCAGAATTGCACTGAATCAATTCTATGGACTGCTTAGTTAGGGAAATGGTTCACACTAAGTATCTGTCACTCAAACCAGTACACATTGTTTTTAAATGCATGGTATTGGGAAAAGTATATGATTTGTAGTTAGTCCCAGTTTGTTAAATTACTAGACATGTGACCCCAAGTTATTCTCAACATTTCTGAACATTTTTTTTCCTTTGCGAATATATTTTTGTGAGAATTGAAGGGACAAACTATGGAGAAACCAATAACCATAAATTTATAAACCATGAATTTCTATATTAATGTTAGTTACTATTATCTAGGCTATATTTTTCTGAAGTAACAGGTAAGAACAACTTTCCTAAACTACCGTACTGGAATTAAACAGGTTAAGACAGTACTTTGGAACTCCGTTTTTAACAGAAGTCAATAAATGCCTAAAACACACACATACAGAATATGCAAATTTAATGTTCAAACAAAGTAGCAAAACCCCTGTTTACCATTTAATATCTCCCTGTATACCTGAAAAAATATATATATTTTTGCCAAGCACTTAACTTTACGTCACTACAAATGTCCCACACAATTCTCCCAGTCTTATGTGAGCCTAACCTATCTCAGAATCAATACTGCTGGGGAAGTATCAAAGAGAAGGTGCACATTTAGTTTTTATTAATGTGTGATACTCTGGGGCTAAATAGTAACTTCTAACTGACTCTCCCAATCCTGCTTGAGTCTTGGCAGTATGGGAGTACAATGATAAACAGGGTCAAATAGAATTTTGTTTTCTTATACCAGGTGACAAGAATATAAATTCTATTTCCAATTATTGAAAGAGAAAAAGACATATAAGTTAAAATGGGTCAAAGTATAGAGTAGCATGTAGGTTATATGTTATATGTTTCTGTTTCATTCTGTAATAAAATATACCCACTGTGTTAAGATATTAATACTTCATATAGTTGGATTCTTATCAGTAAATATTCTGTTAGTATTTGTTAAAATCCTAAAGAGAGTGTTCTTAACAAAAAATGGCATAGAATAGAAATCTAAGTCTGTCCCTCCATAAAGTCAATAAAGACACTGGCAAAACCTGTCCATCAATTTCTTTGGAATTCTGGAAACAACCAGAAACTTGAAGCAACTAAGACAGGTTATAATCAAGAAAAACTGGGAATGTTGGTAAAAAATGAGAGCTTTGTGGTATTTGAACTTACTCTCATCCCATTACTCAATAACTGGCTCAGATTTGGCCTTGAAGATAACAACTCACATACCCAGTGCAGACAGCAATACCAGAGAGAACAGAACAGCCTCCATTCACAAGGAGATGTGGGTGTTCTATTGACCTGTCTGGTGCTCCTTAGATCAAACTACCGGCCTTTATCTTGACTAACTCAGAATGTTCACAGCGCTGAGTTGGCTATCTAAGGAACGGTGACTGTCAAATTTACAAGGAAATATATTAGTCACATCTGCTAAAGGACAATGGATAACAGTTCAGAAAAATAACAAGACTAACCAAAAAGCTTGAGAAGAAAGGTTGAGAAATGAGATGATTTGAGGAACAGGGGTTTTCAGAAGATCCAAGATGTTACTGGTAATCCAGGAGGCCAAGTTCATACCCAGACTGTGCACATATTCAGTAAAGACATGAGAAGGCCCTATATGCTGAGCTCTGGTTTTCTTCAGGTTTGTACAATCAAGAAGTAAAGGCTGAAGTAGAGTTGTAAAATGCTTGGCTGAGAGTCAAAGGTATGCCCCAACCTCACTCATAGAACCTACCTAAAAATTGGGAGATTTTGTTTTAGTTCCAGTCATTTAATGAAGTATTTGTCTAATCACCAGCTGATCAATAAGTTAATAGAACAGAATTCAGTGGCCAAACATGATAAAGAGTACCAAGTTTACAAAATTAGTTTAGAAAAGCCACCAAACAATCACCACTACAAAAAGTACAAAAAGCAGCAAGCAGAAGCCCATCAAATATATATATATACATATATATATTTGTATATATATATGATTGCCAAATTTGCATGATCATCACATTCAAAATGCTTACTTTTCAACAAAAACTGCAAGGCATGGGGCCCCTGGGTGGCTCAGTCGGTTACACGGCTGCCTTTGGCTCAGATCATGATCCCAGGGTCCTGGGACAGAACCCCACATCAGGCTCCCTGCTCAGCAGGGAATCTGCTTCCTTCTCTCCCTCTGTCCCTCCCCCCCACTTGTGCATGCTCTCTCTCATAAATAAATACAATCTTTAAAAAAAAATACTGCAAGGCATGTAAAACAAAACAAAACAAAACAAAAAAAACAAGAAAATGTGGCCAATATAACACAAAAAAAGAAATGAATAGAAACTCTCCCTGAAGAAGTTCAGATATTACTAGACAGAGGTTTAAAACAGCTATTTTAAATACATTCAAAAAAACAAATAAAGTCATGTTCACTGATGAAATGAAACCATGAGAATGACACCTCACCAAATAGATAATATCAATAAAAGAAATAATTATAGAGAAGAATCAAATAGATATATACTAACAATGAACAATCTGAAAAAGAAATTAAGAAAACAATTCCATTTACAATAGCATCAAAGAGAATAAAATATTTCGGAACAAACCTAACCAAGAAGGATACTTATACACAAAGCCACAAAATACTGCTGAAAAACACAAATAAATGGAAAGGCATGTCGTGTTCATGGATTGGAAACCTTACTTGTTAAGATGCCTATATTACAGATTGCAACACAATCCCTACCAAAATTCCAACAGCATTTTTTTGCATACAAAATTTTAGCCTATATTTACAGATGACATGATCTTTCACATAGAAAACCCTAAAGAATACACAAAATAACTATTAGATCTAATAAATGAGCTCACCAAAATTGTACGATATAAGAGCAACATAAATATCAGTCATATCTCAATATGCTAGCAGTAAACAATCCTAAAATGTAACCAAAACACAATTTCACGTACTAACGCATTTAAAAAAAATACTTTTGAAATAAATTTAACCAAGATATGCCAAGACTTGAAACTGAAAACTACAAAACATTGTTGAAAGAATTTAAATAAATGGAAAGACATCCTGTGTTCATGGATTGAAAGACTTAATATTGTTAAAATGGAAATAATCTCCAAATTGATCCCAGATTCAAAGCAATCCCTATAAAATGCCTAACTTCCTTTTTTTTGCAGAAATGGACAAGCTGACTCTAAAATTCATTTGGAATTGCAAGGAACCCAGAATAGCCAAAATAATCCTGAAAAATAAAAACAAAGACAAAAGATTCAAACTTCCAAATTTCAACACTTTCTATAAAGCTACTGGAATCGAAACAACAGGGTATTGGCCTAAGAACAGATATATAAATCAATGAAATATAATTGAGAATCCACAAATAAACCAACACAATTGATTTTCAACAAAGATGCTAAGATCATTCAATGATGAAAGAACAGCTTTTTCAAAATGGATGTGGGGTAATTGGATCTCCACCTGCAAAAGAATGAATTTGCACCCCTACATCACACAACATATAAAAATAAACTCAAAATAAATGTTACAACTCAAATTTAAGAGATGAAACTATAACATTCTGAAAAGAAACGTGTAAATCTTCATGCCCTTGGATTAGGTAATGGTTTCTTAAAGAGGACACCAAAAGCATAAGCAACCAAAGAAAAAACAGATGAACTGGATTTCACCAAAACTAAAAACTTTTGTGCATCAAAGGATACTATCAAGTCAGTGAAAAGAGAAACCATAAGATGGAATAAAACATTTGCAAATAATATATCTGTTAAGGGTCTAGCATCTATAATATATAACAAACTGAGTTGTATGACAAAAAAAAAACCTGTTTAAAAATAGGCAGAGTTTTGAATAGACATTTCTCCAAAAAAATATATACAAAGGGCCAATAAGTACATGAAAAGATGCTCAGTATCTTTATTCATAAGGGAAATGAAAACTCAAACCATGTGAAGCTACCATTTCACACCAACTAGAATGGCTATAATTTAAAAAAACAACAGAAAATAAAAAGTGTTGGAAATAATGTGGGCAAGCTGGAACCCTCATACACTGCTGGTGGGAATGTAAAACAGTGCAGCTGCAATGAAAAAAAAATTGGTAGTTACTCAAAAGTTAGACAAAGGGTTAATGGCAATTCCATTCCTAGATATATATCTAAGAGAAATGGAAGCATATAACTACACAAAAAACATACATGAGTGATCACAGCATATTACAGCCACAATGTGAAAACAACCCAAGTGTCCATCAACCAATGAACAAATAAAGAAGATATGGTATAACCATTCAATGAAATATTATTCAGCTCTAAAAAGGATTGCAGTCCTGATACACACTAAAACACGTGTTACTGTTGGGGTTAATGTAGACTTTGAAATCATCTGTAATACCTGGCTTGCTAAAATGTAACACAGAGGCCACTGGGAGCAATGCAAGGTTTCAGAGGAGGGCGCAGGCCTTTGGAATGCCAAGGTCTGCATGACCACTCTGCCACAGGAATGCCACAGGGAGTTGCCTTCCCCGAAGCTTTCTTACCCCAAACTGCTGCCCTGTGATCTAAGAGACATATGCATGGTCCCCTAAGCTATGTTTAGCAGAACTCGTAGAACACACTGATCAGCACATTAGTCCTATAATCAGACTCCTATTTTCTGTAAGACCCCTTGCCACACATCACTTGCTTGCGAAACAGAGTAATAAAGATTTATGACTAACCTGAAGCACCAATAAAGGTGAGAGCAAAGAAGAACAAAGGGTCTTCGTCTCTGAGCGCTGACCCCCTTGCCTTCTCCTCAATTTCACAGCAAAGTCTGGAGTAATCTTTCATCCCTTGGTGCAGGGATTGCTGGCTATCCCCGGCAATGAATCTTAAAAACACCATGTTAAATGAAAGAAGCCAGACATAAAATATCACATACTGTGAGACTTCATTTATTTGAAATATTCAGAATAAGCAAATCCATTTATATGTAAAGTCCATTAGTGCTTGTGAGTAGCTTGGGGAGAGGGAAGAAGGGAATATGACTGCTAGTGAGTGTAAGAATACTTCTAAGGGTGATGAAAACATTCTAGAATTAGATAGTGGTATTGGCTGCACAAGTTTGTGAATATACCAAAAAACACTGAATTGTATACTTTAAAATTATTAAAATAATGTTCTCAATTTTTAAAATCTTAATATTCTTTATATTTAAAAAATAAACATTAAAGTTAAATGTAAATAGCTAAGTCTAATATTAATGAGAGGGAAATGCATATGTTCCAGAACTTTTCTGTAGTATGGTTATACAGGTAGCATATTCTGGATCAGAGGTTTTGCTAAATACTTCTTTATATGTATACTTTTTCAAGACAATTCTTACAGACACTTATCACTCTATTTTTATATTATTATTTTTTTATTTTTACCCTGCCTTATTCTGAAGAGGATTTTAAAAAGTCATAAGGAGTAGGAGACCTTATTGTATCAGACTCAGTTATCCATCAAGAAGTGTGACAAAAGAGAGAAGCCACAAATATATACCATATCTTGGTAGAGATGAATTCAAATTGTAGTTCATACTTACTGCTACATTAACTAAGAATTCTAGCATCACCCTAATTTAGACATAATAATAGTACAACAGGCACATCTTGTTAGATGGCTTCCCTATTTTTGACACAAAACTTTATTATATCAAGAAGTCACAATATTTTTGGAAAAAGACTCTATATGATGAGAATTAATCTAAAGACATAAATACTTGCTTACTTAAGTGTATTCATTCACATGAACTGAAATTTTCTATTGAAAATAACGCTGAAGAATATCTTTTCAAAATGTTACTTCCCAAATCATTACAATTTGTAGGATAGATATTGGACATCTTGGATGCTTAGACGTCTCCTGAGAATATGATCTCTATCTTCTGAAAAAAAAAAAAAAAATCATATGAGCAGCTCAATACAGCTACTGCCAGATCCCTCTTTCTCCATAGTGAAGCTTATCCAAAGGTACTGTTGGCCTAGTTTCAATTACTTTATACACTCAAGCAGAAGCTAAAACAGATGCTACTGTACACATAATTAGCCTCTGTAAAAGATTTTGTGGCTTCTCTCTTTTGTCACACTTCTTGCTCATTGCCTGATTCTCCAAACATATCGAGTGACTGATTGCTAGGCAACCAAGCAATACCACCCAGAGAATTCTATCCATCTCAACAGATGCCATCTCATTTAGATACAACAGGGTTCAAAGCTTCAGAATTTGTTTATGTGACCCAGTAAGTCAATGTTATTTTGGTGGTGCATTTCTGATGAGTAAACCATAAAGGTGGATCACACTGAAAATGCTGATATTGAGACCCTTTACTATCAATACCTCATGATTATACTGGACATGTTAATAATAAAAAATTTTGGAAAACATGTAAATGAAATTTAGCTAATTTAAAATAGCACTTTTGGGGGCACCTGGGGTGCAGTCGATTAAGCCCCGGACTCTTGGTTTTGGCTCAGCTCATGATCTGGCTCCATGCTGAGCCTCCTCCCTCTGCCCCTCCTGCTTGTGCGCTCACACGCACTCTCACTCTCTCTCTAAAAATAGATAAATAAATATTTAAAAATAAATAAAATAAAGTAATACTTTCTCATTCCCGACACAAATGCTAATGCAATGTAGTTTTTGCCTTACTTGTTTAGAAAGCATATAGTTTAGAATCGATTAATTAATAAATTAAGAAAATTAATACTGTGTTCTATAAGACTTAATACAGTTAATAAAAGCACTTCTAAAACATTACATTGTCTGCTTTAGAGACCTGAGATGACTAGGTTTCCCTAGAAGTGTGATTTTTCCCAATGGCTCCTAAATTTATCGAATTCAGCTGCTACCTCTGATTTGATTTTACTCTTCATATAATCGAGTATTACCTTCTATGCACAGTTAATCAACTCTTCTACAATTTTTTTGACATATCAAGTCTCTTTATAGACACCAACTGATGTTCAGATCAAAGAGAATTCAATTTAAAAAAAGTCTTCTGGGGGCGCCTGGGTGGCACAGCGGTTAGGCGTCTGCCTTCGGCTCAGGGTGTGATCCCGGCGTTATGGGATCGAGCCCCACATCAGGCTCTTCCTCTATGAGCCTGCTTCTTCCTCTCCCACTCCCCCTGCTTGTGTTCCCTCTCTCGCTGGCTGTCTCTATCTCTGTCGAATAAATAAAATCTTTTAAAAAAATAAATAAATAAATAATAAAAAATAAAATAAATAAAAAAAGTCTTCTGTAGTATTCTTTTAGTAAGCTATTTATAGCAATCCTTTGCAAAGATTGTTAGGACCTGTTAATATATGACAGAATATTTACTACATCAAGTAAGCAACTACAAAATATTAAACGATGGCATCTCTGTGAAAGACAACAAGCTCAAATATTTAATTTTTCTCCCTCTGATTTTGGGGTTTCTTTCCAAATCTTTAAAGAAATTGTGCTTTTAAAGCAGTCGGTTGTCTCAAACATAGCTTTCAACTCAGAGCTTACTCAAAGTAGATGAATGAGGCTAAGAATTCCAAAAGAAGATTAAGTCACCAATACCCCACTGTGAAGACCTGACTTTTAATCAAACCAGAATGAATTAACCAAATCTGAGAAACTTTCTCAGGTGCCAAACAAGAGAAAAACTGCATATTAAAAGCAAAATAGAAATGCACTTCTTGTTGAACAAAGAGCAATAATTATATATTTATTGTGAAAAATAATTATGATGACTACCACTTGCCCAAAAAGGTAACTGGCAATACTCTTTGACCTAATTTTTTTATTTACTCAAAACAGCCATATTAATAGTATGTTTTTCTTTTTTAAGAAAGAATAAACTAAAGTTCAGAGAAACAAAGACCTCAGGATAAGAACCCTGGCCATGTGACTCACAAATCAGTGGTTTTGCATCTACACTTAAATCCTAATAGGCAACGACATGCACTTTAGAAATTCTTGTGAAAAAGCTGCTCCTTTTTACTTAAAAATTCAGAAATAACATCGTATTTTTCAATATTTAATATAATCTGGGTGCTAGAGAAGTTAAATTGCATATTATAGCAGATATCGGAATCAATCAGGCAATCATCACCACATCAAAAATATACTAAGATATTTTGGAAAGGAACAAATTCATTACATCAAGGACTTCATGCTCCTCTGTAAACAGATTCACAAAAGGGAAAAAAATAAAATCAGAGATGCTCAAAATAAACTCCAACAGTCAAGCAGTTTCATAAAATCATAAACCTGACTATGCACTTTTTGTTTGCAGATTTGTGCCACCAGTATTCAAATCCTGTGTTGTAAACAAAAGTTATTTTATGAGACCGAGACTCCTTTTCTGCCTTATTCAGATTCTATGAAGCCTTTATGTAATAAAACTATCTGAATTTGGTTTCTTCTAGGTAGGTCCACCTTGAATTAAAAGTGTTCACACTAGCATAAACATGGAATCAATAGGTCTGTGTTTGAAAGTTACCTGTATTTTAAAATTGCTGATTCTTTCGAAAAGCTAGGGTTAAAATTATTCCTACTGAGGTTTTTCTTTCAGTAAATCAATCACTGTAGAGCACTCCCAAACAAAGCTTTCTTTTCCCTTTCTATACAAAACCTGATGTGAGCTATAACTTAAAGCAGTGATGATCTACATTGAAATGGGGAGGCAAAACTGCTCAACTGATTTTCTAAAAAGCATTTTCTTACAATCAAAGAAAATCATTACCACATGACTTCACTTTTATAGTCATATAGCTGCATCAAAAATCTCCAGAGTCCTATACATTCAGACTGAATGCAATTACTTCTGAATTTTGTGAACTAAGATAGCATGGAGAGAAGCTTTAAAATAAGGGAAAAATTAAAGATGTAGGGTAAGAACCTATATTAAAAAGCTGTCCTTTATAGGTCACAGCCAGACATCTGCTATTACCATATGGCTATTTGATTGGCACATTCTTGATAGATATGAGAACATTTTAGTCCAATTCATTTTGTAACAATTCAACAAGAGCTATCCTTTAATCCTGATGTATAAGTGGAAAAGCTAATTGGTTTATATACAGAAGCAGGAGATCAGTTTTTGTATGTATTTCAAAAGAACAAAAATTTAATCAGTATATTTTTTAAATCTGTATTGGAAAAATACTTTGAGTTAATTTGTACAATTCTGGATTTTGCTATCAAACTGGAGCTGCAAGGGGAATGTTTAAAGGAGGAAGTACATTACAAGAGAAGAGAAAGAAGGTGGTCTTAAAGTACTCTAGAAAATCAAGATAAACCCAAAGCCATCTTTACATTTTTTGGCAATTAATCATGTACTGCCCACAATATTTCTAGGTTGTTACACTGAACTATGAGTTAGTCCATGTACTTTTTAACTGTTCACATTTTTTTGTGTGTGAAATTTAGGGTGGCAATAGGTTGTGGCAGTAAAAAAAACAAGCTCTACTATGAGTAGAAATCTCAGCTTTACTACTTAACAACTGTGACTTTAGATCAGTTCATTAAAATCTTTAGGCCTTAGTTTGCTTTGTGGTTAAATATGGATAATAACTACATTCACTACATAGGGTTTTTTGTAATGATTAAACTATAATATTTTTAATATATATATATATAAAATATGTAAATTCCTTGCCACAGTGTTAGACACATATATCAACATATAACATTGTTGTTGATGATCTCAAAATTAGGAGCAGTAATCCTGGTACTTTCTTGATATCAATCTATAAGCATATTGGAAACAAGAGCTCTTTCTAATCAATCACTCTCAAATTTATTACATATAGTAGGAATAATTCAAAAAGGCTGGTTGACTTATTGAATCTAGTAATGCTATTGTAACTCTTCAGAAAGAATTATACGTCCAGCCAATAAAATACTAAGGCAAAAAGATATCTGCTTAAGTGTAATATATAGTAATTTGGATACATCCAGTAGCCATCCATTCAGAACCCAATTTTGGATCTTGACAAGATCAAATCAAGAGGTCAAATAGAACCCTGTGAGCAACAAACAATATTTGAGCACTTAATTTATCCTATTTTGTTGAAGATTTCTTGCTTAAGGATTTCATCACTGATCATATTTTCAGCACATCTCCAAAAAAAAATTTATAGTAGATAAAATTTCACACTCTCAGTATAAAATCACATTTTATGCACAGAAGGCATTTTTCTATAGCTAAAGATTGATAGCCAATTCAAATATTGACCATTATTTTGAAGTAAAAGAATAAATCATATGTTTATAAAATTTAGAAATAATTAAATGCACATACATCTATAAACTATGTGTGGTATAATACTAGAAAATCCAAAGAATGTATTGATAAATAGAATGCCTTGAAAATGAAGAAACTACATAACATTTGATATGTTTTCTACATCATCTGATTAATTTGAACACATTTTTAAAAGTTGATTCTTGTCTTATTGAGTTTCAATGCATTATGGAATCATGAGTCTGAGAAGTTTCATGGGAGATTACTCAACCTAACTCTGCCCATTCTATTTCATTCTATTTATGCAGTCATTCTTGCATTAATTGTGTCCAGCGTTGGGCTGGGGCTTGGATAAAGGTTAATCTAGTGAAGAAAAAAGACATATGAATTTAAAACAATAACACACTTGGTAAGTACCAAAAGGAATACCACATTGGATGGGATATCTGGAGTGTTGTCACTGGAGAGGACAGAAGTTAGCTATCAGTGAAGGCTTTAGAAATGAGGCAGAATTTAAATTGTGTCCACACCCAAACAAAAAGATGTAAAAATTTGGAAAAAAAATATGTACAAAAGCAAAAAGATGTAAACAATTTGGAGGCACTCCAAGTAGTGTGGCATTAATGAGTGCATCTAATGAAGTAATCAAAAATGAGACTGGTCACTCTGAGGGAGGATACAATGAAGGGCTTCAAGTGCTTCCCAATAAGAATAAATACTGTGTTTTAAACACAGGATCAGGGGCGCCTGAGTGGCTCAGTCGTTAAGCGTCTGCCTTCAGCTCAGGGCGTGATCCCGGAGTTCTGGGATCGAGCCCCACATCAGGCTCTTCGACTGGGAGCCTGCTTCTTTCTCTCCCACTTCCCCTGCTTGTGTTCCTTCTCTCGCTGGCTGTCTCTCTCTGTTAAATAAATAAATAAAATCTTTTAAAAAATAAAAATAAACACAGGATCATATCTGTGTCTTGGAAATACACTTCTGGAATCATGGTAGGGGATGACTTCAAGAAAAGGAATCTAGTTAGGAAACTACTGTACTATAGCTCAGGCAAGGTATAAAGAGACAGGAGCAAGAGGGAAGAGAGAAAATATAATAGATGTTCAGGAGGTAGGCTCTATAGTAGTTAGTGACTGGAGGAAAACAAAGAGAAATTGAGACAGTATAAAAGTCCAGTTTTATAATTTGAGTAACTTGTGGGCTGGTGATCATATTTATCAATAGTAAATGCAGGCTGAGGAAAGAAGCTGAAGGTAAAACAGAACAAATATAGCAATATAACAAAAACAAGAAAAAGACAAAAAAATATATTAATACTAACAATTAGTATTTGTTGCAAACTTACTGCATGCCAATGATTACAAAAATTCCTTCCATATTATATTTCATTCAATCAGGGGTGAGCTACAATAAGAGTGTAAATCAGAGAGTGACTGACACTTCTGGGTAGACCTCTACCAAGTATTACCTTATGGGTTTTGGCCAAGCAGGAGGGTAACAAATTAGGCATTCTGGGGATATTGTTTGATGGGCATACCACTATGAGCAGTAGAAAGCAAAAGGAGGCAGCGAAAGTCCTAAAACAATACAAAAGGTCAAGACGGGGAAATCAAGGTCAATCTCAAGTCAAAAATACAGGTGCATGTCTAAAAATTAAGAGCTAAAGCCAGTAAGGAGTGGATCGGATGTTTCAATAATAGTCCTTGTTGACCATTAGCCACAGGATGTGAGGGTGATAGAAGCTTATTTAGAGGGGGCCACAGGTAAGTTAACAGAATTGTGGGGCCTGGGTACTTTCTGGAAATCTATTATTTGTTTCTAGCTTAATTCCATTAGGGTCCAAGAACATAGTGTGTATGATTCCTACTACTTTAAGTTTGTAAGGTTTATTTTATGGCCCAAAATATGGTTAAGGTTAGTAATTATTCCATGTGCATTTGCAAAAAAAAATGTGTATTCTTCCCTGGCGGTGGGGGGAGGGGGATGTGGGTGTGTTTGGAGGGGACTGTTCTAAAATGTCAATTAGGTCAACTTATCTGCTATTATTCAAATCATCTATATCCATGCAGATTTTCTATCTGACTGTGGTATCAGTTAATGGAATATTGAAATCTTCAACTAAAATTGTGTATTTATTTTTTCTCTTAAATTATATCAGCTTTTGTTCTTTTTTTAAGTGCATAATTATTTATAATTGACAGGTCTTCTTGGAGAATTGATCTGTGTCATGTGAAGCTCTTCTTCATTTGTGGTACTACTTATTCTGAAGTCTTATTTGTCTGATATTGATAGAGCTACTGTAGCTTTCTTTTTCTTATGATCTGTATGCTATATGTTTTTTAATCCTAACACTTTATTCTATTTTTTCTATTTTTAAAGTGAGTTTCTTATAGAGAGCATAGAGTTGGGGTTTTTTGTTATATCCAATCTGACAACATAGGACTTTTAATTGGTGAATTTAAAGCTTTTATGTGATTATTGATAGGTTGTAATAAAATTCTGCAACTTTCTAGCTGTTTCTACATGTTCCATCTGTTTTATTTCCTTTTTTTGCCTTCTTTTGCATTAATCAAGCATTCTTAGGATTCTGTTAGTCCCCCTCTTATCATTTATACATTGTTATTATTTTGCGGTGATTGTCCTAGATTTTACAATATACGCTTTCAGCTGTATATTCCATCTTTAAATAATATCATGCTGTAGTGTAAGGACCTTACAATAAATGTTTCCCCAATGTTTACCTTCCAACATTTATACTAATGTCATATATTTCACTTTTATATGTTCTAAACACAATACACTGCTATAGTTTGTTTTAAATATTCAGCTATCTTTTCGAGCAATTGAAAATTAGAAAATAAAAATTTTTATCTTCATTTATTTTTAAGCACTCTTCATTTCTTTGCAAAATCCAAAATCCTTCAGCCTGGAATACTTCCTTTACCATTTCTTATATAACAGGTCTGCTGGCAATGAGTTCTCTCAGTATTTTCAGTACTTTTTTGTTCTGGAAAAGTCTATTTCTTGCTCTTTTTCTGAAAGATATTTTCAATGGGTATTGAATTCTGAGCTGACAGATATTTCCTTCCAATATTTTAAAAATATCATTCCAGTGACCTCTGGTACCAAGGCTTGTGATATAAAGTCTGCTTTAATTCTTATCTTTATTCTTCTGTATATGCCTTTTTTCTCCAAATGCCTTCAAGATTGTCTCTGTCTCTGATATTCATTAGTTTGAATATGATATGCCAAGATGTCTTTGGTATTTATCCTACTTTGTGTCCTCTGAGCTTCTTCATCTGTGTTTAGCATGTGTTACTAGTTCAGAAGAATTCTCAACCATTATTTCCTTAAATATTCCTTCTGCCCAGTTCTCTCTTCTCCCTCAGAATTTTAATTATGTTCACAAAGATCCTGGATGTTCTCCTCTACTTGACACTACTTCTTCTCCTCCTTGTGTTTATGTCTGGGTTATTTCCATTGACCTATATTCAAGCTCCCTGATCCTTTCATTAATATATCAAGTCTACTGATAAATCCATCAAAGGCTTTTTTTCATCTCCGTTACTGTGTTGTTGCTTTATTTCTAGCTTTTCAATTTGACCATTTCTTATAGTTTCTATATTTCTGCTGATAGTACCCATCTGGTCATAGATGTCCACTTTTTCCAATAAGTCCCCCATTAATCAATGTTATTTTAAACTTCCTATTATTTCTAACTTCCTGTCATATCTGAATCCAGTTCTGTTGCTCACTTGATAATGGGGCTTTTTTTCTCTTTTTTTGTATGCCTCATAATTTTGCTGCAAACTAGATCTCTTATAAATGATACTAGAGATTGAGGTAAATATTATTAACTATTAGAAATAAGTACACCTTTTCCTTTGCTAGGCCTTTAATGTGGAGGTTTGATCCAATAATAATCAAGAGTTGAGCAAGGTTTGGGATTTTTTTCTATGATTACTCTCTGTACCACAGGCTTCAATTCCTCTAACGTTACCTTATGTATATGGTAGGGACTGACCCATCAGAGAGTTTTTGTCAATGTAGCTCCATTCTCAGCTTTTAATGTTTCTTTTGTGTTGTGCCTTAGAAAGAGTCTCTCTACTTTCTCGTAATTTTCTCAATACAATTCCATTATTAAATGTTCTTTGGCAATTTTTAGCCTGGTGGTTGGAGCTCTCATCACCTGTTGTTCTGATTAGTCTTCAGCCCTAGAAGCAGTGTCCTTGTATCCTACTGGTGTGGCCTTCTCAGTGTTCCTGCTCCTATATCCGTGGTAGTTATAGACCCAGTACACATTCCTTCACCTCCTCCAGGGTTAGAGAGTATTTCTTTTCTCTTCTCCTAACTGAAAGGTTTTTCGTATGTCCTAAATGTGAAAACACCTGTTGCCCTCCCCCAGCAGATTAAGATGATATAAGGAAGAAGGTTCTCAGAAGGATTTTGTCCCTTTGCCGAGGTGGCTACTCCCCTCCCCACTTTTGGCCTATACCATAAGGGACACTTTCTTAAGACTTCTACCAATCTTTTTTGAGTACCCAGTGAGGTCATGGAGAAGCGCCTACAAGTGAGTGCAAATTCTTTTATATTTTTATCTTTGGTCCTCAGGGGTTCCATATCCTCTTCCAGCCCACACTAGCCCTTAGCAACTCCTAAACAGTTTTAGCTAAAGGGGGCGCCTGGGTGGCTAAGTCAGTTATGCATTTGCCTTCAGCTCAGATCATGATCCCAGGACTAAGCCCTGAGTTGGCTCTCTGCTCAGTGGGGAGCCTGCTTCTCCCTCTCCTCCCCACTCGTGCTCTCTCTATCTCTGTCGCCATCCCTGTCTCTCTCTCTCAAATAAATAAATAACATCTTTTTTAAAAATCCATATTTTGATTGCTTAACAACTCTACCATCACCACTCTAATCTAAGCCACCACATTCACCTCTCATCCAGATTTTGAGATGGCTTTCTACTGATCTTCTTGCTTCTGTCCTTACCTCTGCATGGCCCTTGTATAACACAGAAACTAGATGATATTGATAAAAATCAATTCAGATCACACCATCTCAAATCAAAGTAAAAGCCAAAGTTCATATAAATGCCAAAAATGCCCTGCGTAATCTACCTTTCACTGACTGCTCAAGCTATTATAACCTCCTTCTTGTTCTTGCACATGGCAAGAATGCTCCTCTTTCAGGATCTTTATATATGGTGTTCTCTCTACTAAAATACTCTTCCTCAGATCTACACTCTTACCTCCTTTGTACAAATTTCACCTTCTTGGTAAAGCCTTTCCAAAGCACCTTATTTTATGAACTCTTCATCTGTACCCATCACCAGACTCTAACTTCCATGGAAGTAGGTATTTTTGTCTATTTCCTTTAATACTGTACTTCTAGAACCTAGAAAAGAATTTGTCATCAAACAGATTCTTAATAAATAATTGTTAAATTAATGAGCATTTCTTTTTAAGATTTTATTTATTTATTTGAGAGAGCTAAAGAGAGAGAACACAAGCAGGGGGAGGGGCAGAGGGAGAAGGAGAAACAGACTCCCTACGCTGAGTGGGAGCCCAACATGGGGCTCAATCCCAGAACTCCTGGATCATGACCTGAGCTGAAGGCAAACACTCAACCAACTGAGCCACCAAGGCACCCCTTAATGAGCATTTCTAAGTTGAAAAAAGGAACCAGAGAATAGGGAGAGAATAACACAGAATAGACCACTATTATGGATATAATAAGAAACTAGAGGTAGCAGGAGGTGATGGGGTACAGAGCACTAGAAAATGAATCAGTCTTGACACCCTCCCTCTATAATTGAAGTATACAGACATGGATAAATTTACAGGTAAAGGGTTGGAAAGTTGAGAGAATTTTTGTTGGGTGGCTCCTATTTTCCTTCTAATTCAGGGTCATTTACTGAGATTTGGGCTGGGAAGGGCAGGAGTCAAGAGGACATTCAAAGAGCCAAGATCACTCTTGTGTTCTCCTAGATTACATAAATTCTACTAAATGAAAGGTAAGCACAAGTTTAAGGAATTATATTCCTATACACTATCCATGAAGCATTAAAAGTAAAACCCTGAGGGTCACCTGAGTGGCTCAGTTGGTTAAGGGTATGACTCTTGATTTCAGCTCAGTTCATGATCTCAGGGTCATGGAATTGAACCCCAGGTCAGGCTCCACCCTCACATGGAGCCTGCTAGCTCAGGATTCTCTTTCCCTCCCTCTCTCTTTGCCCCTCCCCCACCCTACTCCACCCAACACCCCTCACTCAGGCGCACTCTCTCCAGAAAAAGTAAAACTCTGGAATGACTGCCAATATTATCTTCATGCTAACTACAACCTCAAAAATAAAAGCAATTTATTTTTGTGTTGCTTATCTTGTCTTGAAGTACAGTTACAACGTTTCAAGGTTTTCAAGCTTAAACACTGTTTTAAGCACCAAATTTACTTGCATTCTGTATACAGAAGTTTGTCTAGTTAGGTTTATGAAATCTTTGCTTTGCATTACCTACCAACCATCTTCAAGTAGAAAACATAAATTTAGCTATGAATAGGAGGGAGAATGACAAATTAATTTAACTAACTTCATGTCAGAATTCATTTTTCATTAACAATTGGCCATGGTCAAGGCTGAAACTGACATATAAGAATATCTCAAAATCAAAATTTTTTTTCCATTTTATAATCATTTTAGAGCTGTCGTATTGGTGTAGCTGCGGAACTTCTGGTTTTCTGTGCCCTCTCTGAAAGTTTTGGCAGCTGGACACAAAGATAACAGCACTACCACTCTTGGGGGTCATATTATTAATATTCCCAAGCAACTATGAATGACTTCATCTTTCAACCATGCCTGATTCTGCCACAGATATGCAGACCTTGTCTTTCTATAGAGTAAATCCATATGCAACTTAATTAGAAAAATATAAATAAATCTCTGTTATATGTGATGTCTTTTCAAGAGGATATCAAGGAATCTAATGCCATTGGTCTTTTGCTTATTAAATGCACATAAAATGAATGTGTTTGCCTTTGGAGTTAAACAACAATGCTACAAAATAAGCTGTATAAATCATATCCCTCTCTACTATACCTGCTAACTACAAAATCAATACCATGGATTTCTTGACATTTAAAATGGATAGATATATATTTACTAATCCCAATCAAGCAGGTATGTAGGCTAAAGTAAAGTACACAGGCTCAGCATAAGAAGGAACAAACTAATCAACAGGAAATGATGAAGATATTATGGTGATAGCAAAGAACACAGTACATTCCGTGAGAACAGGATTTGGAGTCTGATAATAGACAAATGGAGCAAACATTTCACATTATCAGCCTCTAGCTGTGTAACTTAACAAGTTACAGTCTAAGACTCAGTTCCCTCATCTGGTATTTGAAGATAACGAAACCTACTGGACTGGTATGTGGATTAAATGAGATAAGTGCATATAATAATAGCACATTTAGCTTACACGTAGTATGTACTTACTTAGCAATTACCAGTTCCCTTTCTGCATTCTCAAGCCTCAAAAATTTAGTTCAGAGACTACTGATCATTTTCTGAACAGATATTTTGCAGTATGAATTGAACCAAGAATTCCCTTGCATTATCTAGGCAATAGGGTTCTAGATAAAACTGATAACAATGTGGGACATATTATTAACATTTTATAGATGAAGAAACTAAGCTCAGAGAAGTTCAGTAACTCATAGGAGGTACACAGCTAATCAATAGCAAAGCTAGAATTCATGACCTCATAATCAGAGTTAAGTTCAATATAATCTCAGGAATAGACTGAACATATATTTTTTAGATTTAATTAATTTATATATTGTCTCCCCAGCCCTCAAAAATTAAAAAAGTAAGAAACCTCAGGATTCTGCTCCTCTTCACACTCAGTCCCACCTGGGAAAATTAACCAGGAAATATAGTTTACAAGGCAAATCTGAATATGTCCCAATAGAACAGCCCTTCAGGGACCATTAAGTTACAACTACCTTATCAGCTACCATCACTATCTTCCTGAATATATAACCAAAATATAGAAGAAATGGCCATGCCCCTACTGCTAAGTGATTTTTTTAATGTTACTCCTATTAAAACAGCTAACAAAATGAGATACAGTATGCAAAAATGTTTGTTTCTTTAATCTTTGATGTTTCTACTATGTAAACCAAGAGTAAAGGATATTTGGTTAATTGAATAGGAAATACTGCAAAATAAAAACTTCACCCCAACAAAACATTCAACATGGCATTAACCAAATATGTTCAACACGAACACTGATTGAAAAAATGCGAATATTCCATTAAGACGTCCTAGTTGTTTTTATTAGTTAATGACAGTAACTGCCATTTATTGTGGAACTATTATATGCCAGACATTGAAAACTAACTTGCCTGAGTAAACACAACTACTAAAAGGGAGAACTGGGAACTGAAACCAGTATTGTATGACTCTAAAACTAATACTCTCACTACAAGGGCAATGTGGCCTACACTATTTGGTTACCTAACAAACTGATAGGAAATTCTCCTCATCTGTTCCTGACAATGCTACAACTAACATCTACACAGATTGTTGATTTTGTTTTTGTTTATAGACAACTGCTATTATGGCATTGCTGTGATATAATATCTTATTTCATCTTAAGGTGTCCCAATTCTTTTTAAGATAAAGCATCAAGGTATTTCTCTCTGGTTTCTGCTTCACAGATGAAAGCACAGTGCTATGAATTCATCAACTCCCAGATAGTAAATATAAAAAGCCACAAAATTCTGCAAGTTAGTACATATCACTTCCCAAAATTACATATTACAACTATGTCTGTGATGAAACATCAGCAATATTCACCAATTATCCACCCCCAGAAGAAACCATAAAATTAAGCAAATACATTCTAACCAAAGAAGGAAATTTTCTACACCATAAAGCAATTATCTGACTTGGTATTTGACCAGAATCCTCAGGTTAACTAGAATTCAATAAGGAATTTTACCCTTGCAAAATGACCTTGATTTTGTAATCATCCTGGTCTATCTTTAAGAGTTTCTGTGAAAATGTACTTGAAATTTTTTTAACCTGAGGTTTCCAATACTCTGCAAGTGCACCAGACACAACCAAAACTAAGTACCACTGGGCATTTTTCAAACAAGGACTTGTCATCCAGAATCTTCAATGAGGTAGGAAATATTTTTTGAGTTCACAGTAATCTTCAAAATTGAAGTAACAGAAAAGAAAATAAACTAGCAACAAGAAAATAAAGCTTCATAATTAATACCTTGTTTGAAATATAGGTTTAACCTTTCAGCAAGATGAATAGAAAATCTTATAAATAATTGTTACTGAAATAAGTTGCTTCACCATTTTTGTTGTAAACTTGATACACATGAATTTATATGACCATGAGCTGTCTCTATTGGTCATTAAATCAAATTAAAACACTGAGTTAATTATGCTGTGTCCAAGAGAGTTTGGAGTGTGTATTCAATCAGTCAGTAAACACTTATGGAGTCCCTATATTATGCAAATACTGTTCTGAGTACCAGAGTCAAGTATGTTATAGAGCCTGCCCTCAGAGAGCTCAAAGTCCAATGAGACACATACATATGAATATGGCCCAGTCTTCTCCCTTCTAACCCAACTGGCTATATATTAAAAACACAAATAAAGTATATAAATGCTAGGACTATTTATTATGATCTACAAAACAATGTTCCTCTACTCTGCAAATAGCACACACAGAATAAAAACTGCTCACATTCTTTCATATATGCTTGCTTGGTCTCAAGAACTTAAAAAAATGTATTTTAAAAAAGTGTAAAGTGATATAAGACAAAAGATGCCCACTCTGACCACTTTTATTCAACATAGAACTGGAAGCACTAACCACAGCAATCAGAAAACAAAAAGAAATAAAATTGGTAAGGAAGAAGTAACACTATCACTATTTGTAGATGACATGATATTATGTATAGTAAACCCTAAAGACTCTACCAAAACACTATCAGAACTGATAAATTCAGTAAAGTTGCAGGATACAAGATTAATATACAAGTATCTGTTACATAGTTCTATACACTAATAATGAAGTAGCAGAAAGAGAAATTAAGAAAACAATCCCATTTATACCAAAAGTAATAAAATTCCTAAGACTAAATTTAGGAGAGGAGGTGAAAGATTTATACTCTAAAAATTATGAGACACTGATGAAAAATATTGAAGATGACACAAATGGAAAAATATTCCATGCTCATTAATTTGAAGAATTAATATTATTACAATGTCCACACTACCCAAAGCAATCTACAAATTTAATGCAATAGCTACCAAAACAACAACAACATTTTTCACAGAACCAGATCAAATAATCTTAAAATCTGTATGAAACCACAAAAGACACTGAATAGCCAAAGCTATCCTGAGAAAGAACAAAGCTGGAAGTATCACAATCCCAGATTTCAAGATAAACTACACAGCTGTAATAATAAAAACAATATGGTAATGGCACAGAAGACACATGGGTCAATGGAACAGAATAGCGAGCCCAGAAATAAACCCATGCCTATATGGTCAATTAATCTACAATATAGGAAACAAGAATATATCATGGGGGAAAAGGCACTCTGTTCAACAAATTCAACAAATGGTACTGCAAAAACTAGACAACTACATGCAAAAAAGATAAAACTGGACCACTTTCTGACACCATATATTAAACAAACCCAAAATGGATGAAAGATGTGAATGTGAGACCTAAAACCATAAAACTCCTAGAAGAAAACATAGGTAGTAATTTCTCTGGCATCTGCAGTAGAAACATTTTCTAGATATGTCTCCTCAGGCAAGGGAAACAAAAGCAAAATTAAACTATTGGGACAGTACCAAAATAAAAAAAACTTTTGCACAGTGAAGGAAACCATCAACAAAACAAAAAGGCAACCTACGGAGTGAGGAGATATTTGCAAATGACATATTTGATAAGGTTAATATCCAAAATGTATAAAGAACTTCTACAACTCAACACCAAACAAAACACAAATAATCCAATTAAAAAATGGGTAAAGAACCTGAATAGACATTTTTCCAAAGAAGACATACAAATAACCAACAGACACAGGAAATGATGCCCAACATCACTACTAATCAGGGAAATGCAAATCAAAACCCCAAAGAGGTATCACCTTACATCTATCAGAATGTCTAGCATGAAAAAAAAAAAATCTTGACAAGGATGTGCAAAAAAGGAACCCTTGTGCACTGCTGGTGGGAATGGAAACTGGTGTACTGTGTAATTCAAACAGAATTACCATATGAACCTTTTGTTTAAATTAATGTGTTAATTTTTACACTGCAGGTGTGGGTTCACATGAAATCCGCAAAATAAAAGGATCAGGGACATTATTTTACATACATTGCATTATATGTATGTATATGTTTAGGTAGAGTGATAAATGAGTAAGTTGTACCAAGCAATTAGAATTATAAGTTTATGTATGTGCTTTATGTGGGTATAAAATCATGCTTGATATGGAGTCTGTTTAAAATTTCTGCATTGCTTCTGAATTTTTTCTTTTCCCTTCCTTTTTCATCAGATCTACCAATCATTTAACCAAGAATTCCTGGATTCTACAAAAATGAGTCTGTTGACCATACCTTTAAAAATAAGGGGAGGGGCAGCCAAAATAAAAGACATAAGTTCTCCTGAATGAGCCCTGGTACTTTAGTCAGACAGAAAGACGGCCACATATCCTGGTTTGCAAACACTGGCAGCAGGGAAATCTAGAGGAGTCAACCAGAATACTCAACATTAAAATCCAGGTAATGTTGCTCTGGACTAAAATTGTGTCCCCTCCACATTCATATGTTGAAACCTTACCCCCCAGTGTATCTATTTGAAGATAAGACCTTTGGGATGTATTAGGTTTAGGTGAGGTCACGAGAGTGGACCTTCATGATCAAATTACTGCCCTTATAAAAAAGACACCAGGGCACTTGCTCCCTCTGCCAGGTGAGGACACAGAGAAAAGGTTGCCTTCTGTATGCAAGGAACAGTTGCCTCACTAGAATCTGACAATGCTAGCAACCTGATCTCAGACTTTCAGACTACCAAACTGTGAGAAAATAAATTTATTTTAAGCCACCCAGTCTATGGTATTTTATAATGGCAGCCCGAGTACATGAATACAATTGTTTAAATTTTTTAGCATTAAATTTGGAAGAAAATAGTAACTATTCCACAAACTGCTGAGCCATAAATCTTTACATTTACATGTTTGAATAGGTAGCTCATTTAAGGAGAATAAAAGTATGCTTCCAGTCCATTCATCTACTTTCTGAATATTCAGCTTCCTACGGATATCAACAAGAACAAATTTTCCACATATGCAATCAAATAAAAATAGACATCTTTACCCATAATAGGAAATAGAGGAATGAACCTGAGTGTACATCACAAGATATGAACACCATAAAGAATTTCTGTTACAGGGTTATAATCATGATTACTTCAGAGATAAGTAACCCTTCCATACTCCTGAAGGTCTAAGGAAGAACTGAATTTCCCACAGAAATTCTACAGAATCTTAAGGTTCCTTCTACTCATGATACTGCAAAACGCCTAATGGATGTGCCAACATCCATCTGTCTGATTCCCCAGGACCCATTCCTCTATTAAACCATCAGACAGTAAAGCACATTTACCACACTATCTTAGCCCTTCAAAGAACTGTTTTCACTGAGGCACAACTTAATGTAATGTTCTTTGCCTCTATTGAAAGTTGATACAGGAACCATTCGTTTGGGCAATGTTTTTTTATGTTTGAAGATTTTATTTGTGCATGTTCTCTGTATAAAAGAACCAGAAAACAAATTTCCTTTTTTTTTTTTTTTGCACACACATGCAAAAATTATCCTCACATCTTCCTATTGTCAAAAAATACAAATAAAAATTGTTAAACTCTGCATTTTTTTTCTTTTCCTTAACATCTGAAAACTTAAAGCCAAATCTCACTGCTGTTTTCTTGGTTTTGCTTAACCCAAGAACGTAATCTATTTAATTAGAGTGCAAAAAATTTTCTACTCTTGAGACATATAATGCAATGTACTTCTTAATAATATGAGTTAGCATTTCTGTAAGACATAGAATATGGTACCTGAAATGAAGCAATTTCCTTTATCCAGGGATTAAACCTTATTATATTTTACCCCAACTTTTCACTGCTGCATTTCGAAAATAATCAAAAATCAAATACAACTATTTATTCCCATATGGCATTTCAAGGACTATGTCATCTGAGAAGTGACTTGTGCTTACCAGGCAAATATTGAGCTAAATTGAGGCAAGTACAAAATGCACTGGGGATTCAGTACAACCCAAATAATAAGGCCATTTCACTAAATTTATGACCAAAGGCACGTTGCATAGTGCCTCACAAGTCAGGCAATGTAACCGCTGATAATGAGTAGGAATCCTCCACATCGGTCATGTACTAAAAAATCAGAAATATACTCTGACCACTGCAGACCTCGTCCTCCCTACTCTTCTACTCCTGCATCTTCCTACCAATGCCATGCTGTGCTAGTGAGGTGTAACCTGTTCAGCTCAAACTTCTCGACTTAAGGGAGCTGTGGAAGATCCCCAATTGTTCTCACTGAATTTCAACTCAAGATTGGGTAGGAGATTAGATAACTCATAAGTTCTTCATTCATGATAACTAATGTGAAAATCAGTTTGGAAGTGAAGGGTGGAAGTGATACAAAAATACATTAGTTCCAAGTCACATTTTATCAGATAACCACATAAGCATCTTTCAAATCTTGGCACATTTGACTTATTCATTCTAACAAAGGTAGCAGCTGTACAAGTTATCATGATAAGGAATACCTAAAGTGGGGATTAAATTATACAATCTGCTATGTTTTGGCCAAATAATTCATGGCACCAACTGTCAAAGCCCCATCAGGCAGACCAGCCCCTAAAGTCAACTCAGGGTAACTAGTTTTTTCCATTATCTTAACCTAACTACATCAAAATGCTCTTTTTCTTTATACATTTGAGACTATTTAAATATACCCTGGGAAATTAAAACAAATTAATGAAAACTCTGATAAATACAGCAGATTGAACATAATCATTTATCTTCAGCCTCCAAGAATAACAAGAAAAAAATCAATAAAAATGGACAAAGCACAAGGGGAAAGCAAATGAAAAGTTAACTAGAGCTCCTAAGATATATCAGTAAAGACACAGAAGACAAAAATAAGATTCAA
This sequence comes from Ursus maritimus, assembly GCF_017311325.1. NCBI lineage: Eukaryota > Metazoa > Chordata > Mammalia > Carnivora > Ursidae > Ursus > Ursus maritimus. The sequence goes on from NW_024426774.1 coordinate 62,248,720, forward strand.
GAGTGGTAACTGTCCTAGTACAGAAAGACACTTGAAACCAATTCCAGCCATAGAACCCTAGGGACTCAGTAATTGAACGTACAGGTACTTATATAGGCAGATATGAAGGCAGAAATAGAAGATGCGTCTGAAAAAGGGAGGATTTGTTGAAAGTCTTTATAAAGAGACTTTAGACCCTCATATCAAGCTCCCCTACCACACAGAAACTGGAGTTAAGTTTCTGGAAAATTTGAACTTAAAAACCTGTGTATTTGAGGCTGCACAGATGAAGAAAGGAATACTGTGCCATTGTGAAACAGGAAAAGTAACTGAATTATACATCCTAAAAAAGAAGCTTGCATTCCAGTTCTCATGCTCTATTCCCAGAATGCTAACAGCCAAGTTTATATCTCTCTCCTGAGCAGGGGATTAGAGTAGTCATCTACAAGGAGTCTGATCAGAACTAGAAAACACAATATATATATCAAATCATTATGTTGCACATCTTTAAACTTATGTAATGGTACATGTTAATTATATCTCAATAAAACTAGAAAAAAAAACATATCTACAGATACTGACTTTGGGCTTTTCCCAATGAAATGGTCAAGCCCCTACCATGCTGAAGAAAGATAACAAGCTCTGTACAAAGAGAACTCTTCAAATTACTTTTTAAAGACCTCACTCTTAAAGAGGAACAGATTATTAAACATTACAAGGTATTTTAGGACTGTAACTTAATGAAAAAGAAAAAAGAAAGAAGCTGGGGAAAGGCACCTTGCAGAAGCGAAGAAAATGCTAAAATTTCATCATTCATGTGCTCAGAGAAATAAGTTATTGAAATAATGATGTAAAAACAGATTATAAAACAGAAACAGAGAATAAGAAAGAAAATATAAATGGACAGCAGAAATAAATTCGAGAGAAGGTTTTGAAGTTAAAATTGAAAAACTTATCAGAAACAGAACCAAAAAGAAAATAATTTAAAAATGGAGGGGGAAAAAAGAAAAATTATAGAATCAATTCAAGTGTTTCAACATTCAACTAATTAGAGTCCTAACAGCCAAATCAAAGCATAGAAAAAGTAAAGGGGAGTAAATTATCAAAGAAATACTAAGGAGGAGTGCCTGACTGGCTCAGTCAGTAGATCACGTAACTCTTGATCTTGGGGTTTTAAGTTCAAGCCCCATGTTGGGTGTAGAGATTACTTAAAAATAAAATCAAAAAAAAAAAAAAAAGAAATACTATAAGAAAATTATCCAAAAGAAATTTACTTTCCCTTTTGAAAAGCTCTTCCAAGTGCCCAGCAAAACAAATAAAAAAGATCCAAACTAAGAAGATTGTCATGAAATAAAAAACAGTAAAGATAAAGGAAAGATGCTAAAAGCATCTAAAACAAAACAAAAAAATTAATCACAAAGAATCAGGAATCAGAATGATATGAGACTTTTCAGTAGCAATACTAAAAGCCAGAAGACAATAAAGGAACAGTTTCAACATCTTAATCTAAGTGAACATGATTTCCGACATAGAATTTTATACACAACAAAAACGAATTTTGCGCAAGATCTTTTTTGTCTTCTTCCCACCTTTCCTCCTGTTCCTTGAGTGCAGAGACATCAGAGATATAGCAGACATTTTATTGAACATCAGAAGGCAAGCCGTGCATAAGCGTGATGTCACAAAAAGACTCGGAGCCAGAATCTGATAACTTTTGGAATTATCACAACAGCAGAGAACTAGCTCTCTACTACATTTAGATCAGCAAAAAGCCAATTTACTGCTTGTTTAAGTTACTGATGTTTTGGTATGTTACGAGCAGCCAAATGCAACTTAGAGCCAATACACATGAACAGGGAAATGGGCTTTACCAGGTTACTGAGGCAAAGGAAATTCTTAGTATGACAAGAAGCTGCATAATGACAGCTTTATATCTAAGAAAGCAATCAGTCCACACTGGCAGGACAGAGGTATACCTCCCAGAGAAAACAGAGCTGATAGATCAGCGAATGTCTCTGACATATTAAGAGAGGTTTTCTGTCAGTGAATTTACACATAAAATGAAGCAAATTCCTACATATACGCACAATGCAATCATTAACTCCCAATAAAAACAAAATTTGTATGGAAAGAGTAAAATAATTGAATGAGGTGTAATTTCAGTGGTAAATAATATTTTAAAAAAACAACTCACCACTTACAAGAGAAATTAGTAGTTCCTGACTGGAGGAAATTTCGTCCTCGAGGGGGTATTTCGCAATGCCAGTACATATTTTGGGTTATTTCAACTGGGACGTATTACTGGCATCTTGGAGGTAGACGCAGGGATGCTGCTAAATATCCGACAGTGGACAATACAGCCTCTCACAATAAAGAATCATCCAGCCCAAAGTGTCAACAGTGCTGACACTGAGAAACCCTGGGTCATGGTTATACAATAGAAACTCACCAAAATGATTTAAATAAACATTGTAATTTTGAGAAATATAGGTGTTTGATGTGTGTCTGTGTGTGTATGTGCATGTATGAGAGTATAATAGGGTGAAAACCCATCTTTCTTAACATCAAATCAATTCATAATAGCTAACATTTAAAGATACTTAAATATATTACTTATAAATATGCAAACACTTGTCTCGGTAACTTAAAGCGACGAGGGCGGCTGCTTCTGTTCAGTGGGAGTACAGGGGGAGGAGGAACAGGGCAGGACATGCTGCTTTTTCTTTTTTTTTTTTTTTTTTTTTTTTAAAGATTTTTATTTATTTATTTGACAGAGATAGAGACAGCCAGCGAGAGAGGGAACACAAGCAGGGGGAGTGGGAGAGGAAGAAGCAGGCTCATAGCGGAGGAGCCTGATGTGGGGCTCGATCCCATAATGCCGGGATCACGCCCTGAGCCGAAGGCAGACGCTCAACCGCTGTGCCACCCAGGCGCCCCTCTGCTGCTTTTTCTGATATGCTACTCCAAACTATCTGAATTCTAAAACTATATTAAATTTTTATTTGTAATAAACCAATATAAAATAACAAAATTGGAAAATATAACAATTATAGAGCCAGTTTCCTTGTTCTAAAGCAATGTAAATTTAATCACAACTTGTCTGGGTTAAAACAGCTTTTCAGGTATAAAGACCCTCTTTCTTTTTCTTCTATCTTCCTTGGCTTGATCACTAAATGAGTCATTCACCTCAGCTGTCATGCCTATTTTGTTCATCTTGTCTATTTAGTGCCCTCAAACAGAACATTGGTCAATAAATAATTTCCTAATTGTTACTAAATTGAGATGAAGTTTTAATATTTTTTCTGGTAAGATGTATTCATAAGGAAGAATAAGTTGAAGACATCAGACAATAATAGGGAAATTATATGAACAATTCACAAATGAATGTATTTGTCCATAAATACAAGAAAGTTTATCTAAAATTATTTGTACCTATACACAGTAAAACAAAAATTATTTTGGATTGCCACTGAGATTGGTAAAGGGTAAAAAAGAATGACAGTGAATTAGCCAATTAATCTCCTTCACATACTGCAGGGTAAAATACATATACCCTTTGTGGAGAGTTATTTGACAATGTCTATCAAAAGCTTTAAAGTACATTTATTTTAAAATCAGTAATTCCACTTTGCTGAAAATGCTTTAAAATAGTAATAAATGGATAAAATTCTAAAGATTTATGTACAAAGATGTTTATCTTGACATTATTTATGGAAGTAAAACATCTTAGATATCTAAGAAGGTGATATAAATCAAAAATGAATATATTAAGGTATATGCATGTATCAATGAAATGCAATCCTAGATATGTATTGACATGGATATATGTTCACAGTATATTAAGTGGGGGGTAAAATTTAAAATATATACACACACACACACAAATACACATACATATTTACATTACATAAGTCTGAAATATATATATACACACACACAAATACTACAGCAATTTTTCTCTAGGTATAGGACTGTAGGTAATTATCATCTCTCCATACTTTCCTAAAATTTCTGATTTATATTTTGTCACAAAAACATAGTTTTGTATAGTTTTTTAAAATGCTATTTGTTTTGAAAAAAATTTTGGCCCACAACCAAATTTCCAGGCTAAGGGATTCCTGGATCTCAACTAAACTGCAGCACAGAGACCACTGATAAAACCTGAGTCCAAAGAAAGCATCTTCCAGCTGTCCTGCCCACTTCCCCAGGTCTCCTCTCATTTCCTCTCGGTCTCTAGAGTCTGTGGAAGAGATCTGCAAAACTTTTCAGCACTACAATAACTTACAGATTCAGTAACAAAATCAAGAGGGATGTTCTGGTAGAAGGAGAGTGAAAGGTACTCAATAAACAGTATTTTCATTTATTGAAGGTGTCTTTGCTAGAAAATCATCACAGATCTAAATGCTCATAAAACAATGCTTTCTCTTTGACTTTGTAATTCTGTTCTATAAATTTATCTTAAGAAACTATGTAAGTGGACAAATGTCCAAGAATGTAATCACATTAGACCCACTCCTACAATTTGCAAGGCCCAAAGCAAGAATACAAATGAAGCCCACATGCCACATGTCTGAATACTTAAAAATTACAAACCAAGCTAACACACTGTTAAATAAAAATATTTTTCTTCTGCTTTGATAAAGCTACCTTCATATTTTTTTTAGAAATGGAAAAATATGTATAAAACCATATTTTTATGTGACTGAAATTAGGTAAAATGTCAAAGATGATTGAATTTAATCAATATTGTGTATATCTGAGTGTTCTCTTTTGAGGCAGCAGTGTTTGGCCATGTACTAAACAAAGGCATGTCTAATTCACAAATTATATTCCAACATATTTTTCCCTTTATTTCATCAAAAATCACAAATTATTTTTATAAGCAATATTATAATGTTATTTTTGTTCTACTGATTGGAATGACCTCAGAGTTAAAATATAAAATGTCACTGTATTCAAAGCATCCAAATTTTCCATGTATTTTCATCAAACATGTAAATTAAAGCAAAAAAATTAATCATCATAGTAATGTGATTTAATATTACAAACCACTTCTTAGCTGCCATGCAAATGCTGCAAATTGTGTACTATTTTTGAGTGCCTTCAGAACCAGGAATTAGAACACAGAGGAACAGAGACTACAGATGTTCAGAACTGCTAGGAATGATACTTTGTGAGAGAAAGAATTTGACAAGTTAATTAATATTTTTTTATTTTCTTTTACCTAACCACCTGCTCAGATCAGTCCTGTACTTTGAAGGTATATCCATCTATGATTTTGACAATGGCCTGACACACAAATCTTCATGGCATTCAGACACTGTCACTTTTGGCTACAAGGACAAAGTGCAAGAGATGAAGAGAAGCATTTCCCTGGAGACTGAATGGTCTATCACAGAAGAGGATGTTTAGGTTCATTGCCTATGCTATGAGAGCACTAAATTCCAAATCCCTGATTAACGGCACTGCCCACATGTCCTTTAATAAGCTTGTGAAAGTGTGTGCTTGTGATACGTATGTTCTTTTACAATACAGTTCTGAGGGCAGAGGCCGCACTTTCCCAGTTATAAGGGCAGTACCGATTAAGGATGACACATCTTCATCTCCTTACTTCCACCTCATCCCACTTACCTTAAGTACAACTGAATTCGGCTTGCACTTGATGAACCTACTGAAATTGCTATCTTGAAATTCATCAGTAGCATCCTAAGCGATGAATCCAATAGAATACTATCAAAACACAATCTCTCTATATGATCCCAATGGATTCCTCCCAATTCCTTGAAACTCTGCCTTTCCTAGACTTACATGGCAATACTCTTCCATTTTTCCAACTCTCTCTGGTTACTTTTTGTTTCCTTGGTTGAAAAGGTTAATGATAGCAGTTTATAAGATCAATAAACTTAATTATATGTATGCATAAAGGATGGATGAACCAATGGATCAATAGGTTGATGGATTAATGAATCAATGGGTGGGTAGGAGGATGGGTGAAATGAGATATTGATTTGAACTGGGACACTAGGTTTTATTCTCTGTTTGGCTGGTTAACTACTGTGTGTGTTTGTGTGTGTGTGTATGCATGTATATGCAAGTGTGTGTGTTTGGTTTTAGTAACTGAACATTTTGGCCTTATATATGCAGAAAACAGAGTACATAACAACTAGGCATTAAAATTTAGGAGTAAAATAAGTAAATATAAAAGAATAAATCTGTAACCCTTGACATTCTGATTAAATACTAGAATGACAAGTTTCTATTATCTCTGTTATATAGGATACTAGATGCAATATTGAGAAGAATATTCATTTTTATATTAAATAAACATCTATATAGAACGTATAAATATAAAATATTGCCATGTTGACATTCAGGATATATACATTAAACAAAAACATATATACGTACATATTTTATATATATGCACACACGCTAAATGTCAACACTGCAATATTTTTACACCATGAAAGCATTTCCCATGCTATATTCTACATATCCACAAGGTTGATTCATTAGTTGTTCAACATATATTTCATGGCCTACTATGTATCCAGCAAATTTATACTATTAGAGATACAAAAAGGAAAAAAATAGTCTTTTAGTTATTTCCTCCATGAGGTTTTAAATTTGTTCATACAGTCTTACACATTTTTTACTGAGATTATTCCTAGAAATTTCATATGTTACCATTTTAGTGTAATTTTTTGTTCTTTTTGATGTTTATTACTGATAAAACCACTTATTTATAGTATTTATTTTGAAAGTGGTCACTTTACCAATGTTCTTAGTTTTAATAGTTTTCCCAATGACATACTTTGCTTTGCCTAGGAAACAATGTCATCTGCAAATGGCACTTACAGATACTGAAAGCTTGCAATCAAATATACTCTCTTAGGTTACCAAGAAATGTTGTCTTTTCATTACTTTCTATCAAATAAAACTATTTCTAATGTAGTATTTAAAAACTGGATATATTCTATTCTCTCTCTGAAATTTTCAGGTGGGAATTCAATACAAAACAACTTTTATATCACTTTTTAGCATGCATTCTTGTTAAAGTTTTCTAGTCTCCTCTCTGCCGCTGCCTATGCACCACTTAATAAAATGGATATGAAGCACATTAATATTTTCTTATTCATAATTTAAGTGAGAAAGCACTTTTTAAGTGCTTTTTTTCTTTGCCCTTTTTCTTAGGCAAAGGAATTATCTAATTACACACTGAACTTACAATACTAAGTTCAGATAATTTAATTACGATACCAAACAAATTAGAGTGCTGTAAAGTGTTTTATTTTAAACTACAAGTTTTCATTACTTGGTTTTATATTTATGATTTTTCTAGTGCTTATTCAAAGACTTTATTATTCTATTATAAGCACCGTGAGAATACAATTTGTACTAAGAAAATACTATTATATTTATGATCCATTATAGAATTTTTTGCTACTAAGCCCCATTTTTACAGAATTATGGTAAAATATGCAATGAGGGCACACTTTACTGATGACGCTGAAATTCTGTATTCACCCTCTCTCTCCCACCTTCTTCTTCCTCTAACTAATCAGACTTGTTAATTAAGAGGGAGAAGAATGATTTTTAAAAGATTTTTTTCAAAAAAAATCTGTTTTCCCTACCTTATCTCTCATTTTTGATCAATACTCTTNCCCATCCTTGGTTTCTTATTTTCTTATAAGAATTGCATCCTCCCCTTAAAAGCATCAGCAACAAACTAGAAATGTTTTTAGGAACAGTAGGAAATTTGTTAGGTCAATCAGTCAAATGACTGAAGATAATTGGTTTAACCTCCATATTCCTCCTCACCCACCATTCCCATCCACTGCCCCAGAAGCACATCCGCTTTCAATTCTGGGTCCCAAAGATTTTATTAAGGCACTAATGCAGTAAGCAATTTGCCAAATAGTAGGAAAAGAAATTCTGATTTCATTAATGTTTTATCTAAAACTCACAAGGATTACCAGTTTAAAAAATACAAAATTCATTAAATCAGTTACTCGTTTCCTCTTTTATAACAACAAATAATTAGCTTGACCTTTGCTTTACTAAATTGACTAGCTTTGTGTCTCCAAAACACTGAAATAACAACTCATCCAAAAAAGAAAGAAAACAAGAAAGAAAAAAAAAATCAAACTGGTTGCAAATAGTTTCATGCAGTCAAAACTTCACGTTGAAGTTTGGGGCTAAAATAATTAAATCAACCATATAGTCTGAATGCTTTTTGTTTTTTCTTGTTGTTATTATTGTTTGAAATAAGATCTCAAACTAACAATTTGCAAGTAGTTATTTGGAGTACATTTTGAGGAGCTCCGAAAACTTAAAAACAATATTCATCGCTCTAAGTCTAGTCCCATATGAGTCACACCTTCATAAAAAGCCAAAATTCATATAAAAAACTTTGTTTAATTTACTCTTCTTACATTTCACAGACTTCTGTATTTAGCATTCTTTGCCATAACTTTAAATCTTTCTCAGGCTCACACTGATTCTTCTACACACAATATAAATATAAATACACGTAATGCACTTAGTTTTTTTAAAAAAAGATTCATTCTCCAAATACAATGAGCTGATTCTCTTCCAGATACATATAGAAAACAATAAATTGTATACTCAATCATTATGATATGTTACTAACATTAGTTGAGATTATTACACTCAGCTCATCAAATCAACACTAGGAAGTGGGCCTATTTGCTATCTTCATTTTACAATAAGAAAACCAAGGTACAGAGAATTAAGTAATTTCCCTGTATTAGTCTTCTCAGGCTGCTGTAACAAAATGCCACAGATTGGGTGACTTACACAAGAGAAATTTATTTTCTTACAGTTTTGGAAGCCAGAAGTCCAAGATCAAGTTTCCAGCTGATTCAGTCTCAGGCAGGGCTCTCGTCCTGACTTGGCATCCTCCCACCGCCCTTGCTCTGTGAAGGGAAAAGGGGGAGAAGGAAGAGAAAAGGAAACTCTCTGGACATATGGACACTAATCCTGTTGGATCAGAGCCTCACCGTATGACTTCATTTAAATTTAGTAACTTCCTTAGAGGTCCCATCTTCAAATACAGCCACACGGGGACTTACGGCTTTAACATACGTATTTTGAGAGGTCACAAACATTCAGTCCGGAACACTCCCTAAAGTTACACAGTTAATAAACTGTAGAACTACGATTAAAATCCCAGCAGTCAGACTCCAGACCCTGACCTCTTAACTATATTCACCCTTTATTATGCTCCTTATAACCAAGCTTTTACTGCATATTAAATAGATTAAGAATTATAGGTACTTTTTACCCACAAAAAAATATAAATCTATATTTTTATATTGCGGGGGGGAGTAGAAAAGCAAGCAGCCTCTATACTTGGCCCTAATCAGTGGCAACTTCTTTGGGGAAATAAATTGCTCGGGAAAATCCAGGTGTAGTTGCTTGTATGTTGTAATTCGTAGAAAGGGCGATGTGAAGTGTAAAGGCCCCTCATGCTCTCAGTCAGACATACCCAAATATCAGCCTCCGACTACGTCCCGGATCCATGCCAGCTGTAGCAAAAGCGCCACTTTCTCTCTTGCTTCTTTGGCCAGCCCGGCCGACACGGCTTAGTGATAGAGAAGACAAGCTGGAACAGCAACGAGCACAGCACAGGGGCGAAGAGGGCGAGCGGCTCTTCTGCGACCTTTCTGATCAACTGGGCTCAACTCCCACACGCTCAGCACCCCAGCTGGAAGTAGGAGAGCTGGACCGGAAGTTGCCCCCGCCAGCTCCCCGCTGGGCGTTCTCAGCCACGGGCTTCCAGGGTGAAGCCTCTCTAGCCCTGCCGTCTCCCCTGCTCCGCCCGGCGGCTCCCGCAACTGAAACCTATCAGTGCATCCACATCTCGTTAGGTTCTTCTCTTTCGGATTTATTACCCTGAGGAAGAGACTATTCATTGCTATTTTGCCTCACTTCAAAACCTTCCCACTTTTTTCTTTCATAAATTCTTAAATGTTCTACAAGTGTCACATTAAATCGTTGCAGCGTATCAGTGGATATAGATAATGCCCAGCTGGATGTTTCATTTTCAACGTGGTGAACACTGTATCATAGTTTCTCAAAATGACTGAAATCATTATCATTGGGAAATGCATTCCTTTATTAGAAGTATTTAAAGTACTCTTTATTTAGAAGTATATGATTGCCTTTATTTCTATACATTCCCTCAGTCTTAAAATAAAAACTTACCTATCTCTACCACTAAAATATATGCCAGTTCTCTCATTTGTGGAAAGAATTTAACAACACACAAATAAGTTAATTTCCTATGCCGTTATTGAAAAGCACTAATTTTCAATGGCCATTCATGTATAGTTAAATCAAACCACCCTTCATGTTTTATCAATGTTTTTGGCTATCTTCATTTCCTTTAGTGATTTTTGACCTTCATAATTTTGAGACATCTTCTCTAATTTAATTGGCACTGACATTAATTCCATAAAGAGAACTAGCTAATTTAAAGGGCTGAAATCTTAACATAATTTTGAAGCTATTTCATTATATGCTGTTAAACAAGTATATGGTACTAGAGAAAGCAAATAGATTGCATTTCAGCAAGAAGGATTTAGGATAAATATGATATTTCCTGATGGATATTTCCCATTATTTTAAATTATAGAAGTAATAAATATCCTTTTATAGGAACGTTAAAAGCTTTCCTTTTCTTTGATACGTAGGCATCAATAAAGCATGGATCGTAGGTGTCAAAAGTAATACTTAAAGAAATGTATCCCTAAAGCTGGCTGACCTGTAGCTAACATAAAAATCTAAGCATTATTTGTACTTGTGGTAAATGCATATTTGGTCTTTGTCCCCAGTTCCTGACAGAGTTTCTAAAATTCTTGGAATTTACTGAATGATAGGGCTGATAAGAACATCTTTTGTTATTCATAACAAGCCCCTTTCAACCAGTTAATGAGTAACTCTTGGTAGCGCCCCTCCAGACAGCTTTAGAAAGGGGATGGTTGCCAGCAAACCCAATCATGTGTTTAAAGGATTATAACTTTCAGCCCTACCCTCAGGCTTCTGGGGAGGGATAGGGAGCTGGAGATTGATGGCCCTAATCAGTCATGCCTATATAATAGAAGCTCCCTAAGAAACCCTAAACAGCATATGTTAACTATACTGAAATTAAAATTTTAAAAATACAAATATAAAAAAAAAAAAACCCTAAATGATAAAGTACACAGAACTTCCAGGTTGGAGAAACATCCAGATGCTAGGAAGGAAGCATGGAAAGGAGAAGTCGTGGAAGCTTTGTACACTCTTCCCATACTTTGCCCTATGCATCTCTTCCATTTGGCTGTTTCAAAGTTATATCCCTTCTAATAAACCAGTAATAATAAGTAAACTGTTTTTCTGAGTTCTGTGAACCATTCTAGCAAATTATTGAACCTGACGGAGGTTATGAGAACCCCCAATTTACAGCCAAGTTGGACAGAGTGTGGGAACCTGAGGACCTAATACTTGGGATTGACATTTGAAGTGAGGGTAGTCTTGGGGGACGGAGTCCTTAAACTTGTGGTGTCTGACACTAAAACTCTGAATAGTTAGTGAAAGAATTGAACTGAACTGTAGGGCATCTGGTTCATATCCTCAGAATCAGAGAATTGGTTGTTGGTATTGGAAAACACCATAGAATTCTTTAAACATCTTCGAAGATGTACATCATATAATGGGGTAAGTATCACCATAGCCATCCTATACTTGTCCAGCCTGGTGTAGGCCACCATCACCTCTCACCTCTCAACGCTTTTCTCAACAGTCCCTTCTCTCCAGAGCAGCCTGAGTGATAACTTATATGTACAAATCATTTGTTCAAAATCCTCTTCCCATTCTAATAATACAAGCAAATGCCTTACCATGTCATAAAATATCACACCTTCCTCTTTAAACTGCTTTGCTTTAGCTCCTCTCCTCTTCCCTCTTCTTTTGCCGCACCGGGCTCTTGTTCTTCCTCCACAAATTCCACCTCAGGGAATTTGGCCTGAAGTATACTTCCTCAAATAGACTCCCTCCCCAAGTCCTTCAGGACTCTGCTCAAATATCACATTATCAGAGAACTTCTTCCTGATTGCTGCTATGATAAAACCCCTTCACACAATATGTCTCCTATTTTTGTTCTTATTTTTTTACAGCAAAAATACAAAGTACAATATGGTCTCTACCTCACTTCCAACTATAACACAAGCTCTGTGCTTACAGGCACTTTGTTTCGTCCCCTAATACAGCTCTAGCTCCTGGACAGAACCTGTTATACACATAAATGAGTGAATATTATTTGGCAGTAATATTGGGCAGTAGTGGAGGTAGACTATTTATTGTCATTTTTCCATACATTTGTATTTAGTAGAAACTACAGGTACGTGACAGTGTATTACAAGACCTAAATCAGTGTTCTTAAAAAGTTGTATGGAGACCAGCTACATCACCTGAATTTGTCATTGTTAGGAGAAAAATTCTAGGCTCTATCCCATACAGAAAAATCAGAATCTCTGAAAATGAGGACCAGGAAGCAAACTTCCTTGGAGTTTGCTTGGAAATTGCTGCCTCAGAGAATGAGTTTCCAAAAGTAAGACCTCTTCATCCTTCACTAGTTCCAAGCCCATTTCCATTTTCTTCACTCAGAACACACCCTTTGCTAAATTCCTACACAACCAATTCCATGATTTCCCCTGCAGACATCCCACCACACAGCCTTCACTTTGCTCTTTCGTTCATTTCAGCAATTGTGCGTTGAAAATATTCCTGTTCCCAAAAGTACCTGTTGGAAATCCTATTCATCCTTAGAAAGCCATATCAAATGCCCCCTCTGCAGGAGGTCTATCTGGAAAACATTCATCAGTCTTCTCATAACACTTTCATCATCAATACTGTATATATCTATAAATTTGTGTAAATTTATGTATCATATATATCATAGAGCCAAAAGTTCAATTCTCAATATCTTGGCAAGAGAATCCAAGTATTGAGATGGGTTTATGTGAATCTGGAAAGAATTTTAAAAGCCTTTTATTAAATATGGGCATGGCCTTGATTTTTTTCCCAGAGTTTTTGAAAAATATGGAAAAGCAGAAGTTACCATGTCCTCATTGCAGTGCTGAGGCACAGTTTCAGTACTTCTGAACACAGGGACAGAAAAGATGCCACATCGTCCAACACGGAGCTACTGAGTAAACATAGACACACGGATACCGAAAAATTTGCATCTTCTTCAAAATAATTTCTATCTTTTTAAGTTCTCCCTGTGAAAAGTGAAACTTTTCTTCCAGTTCAGACAACTCTAGTTTGCTTGCTTTCAAATGAACAAAAAGTGAAAATATTCAGTCTTAGAAAAAAAAAATGTGCTAACGCAAACCATTGGAAAGTTTAATAAGAGTTATTGCTCTCACTTTTTCCCTGAAGAGATTCAACACAATTATTGCTAGAATTTGCCCTAGATTTTTAGTCAGCTGCTGCAAGAGAAAAATAATACTGTCAACGGAGTTAATTAAAGCTTGTGTTAATAAACTACAGCGGAGTGGGAAAAAAATGGCCGGTAGTTTTCAGTATTTCTCACTGGCACCAAATACATTTATTTTTAAACATATGTAACCCCTGTGATACTATCCATAATTTTCATGCTGGGTTCTCTTTCCAAGAAGGCCCACTCGCTTACTTCCTGATATTTCATAGTATGTCAATCTAGACAGCCTATGAAGATGTGCTTTCCATGTTAAGACCTCACAATGCCTCCTTAGGCGATAACATATTTCTAGGTATACTATATATCCCCTCAGTTTCTCTTTATTAATTTCAGAGGTAGGATTCTGTTTTCTTCCTCCATTTTTCCCCACACAAATACTCACTGCCTTAGTCAAATAAGGACTGCCATAGTATAATCCTGCAGCCTGAGTAGCGGAAATATCAGACATTTATTTTCTTGCAGGTCTGGAGGTCACAAGTCCAAGACCAAGACAACGTCAGGGTTGGTTTCTGGTGAGAGTGCTCTTCCTGGCTTGCAGACAGCCACCTTCTCACTTTCCCTTTCTCCCACATGCAAGAACTGAGAGGGAGTAGGCTCTTATAAGGACACCAAATCCTATCGAATTAGGGCCCCATCCTTAAGACCTCATTCAGACTTTATTGCCTCCTTAAAGACCCTATGTCCAAATACATCCTATTGGGAGTTAGGGCTTCAACATATGAAGGGGGGAGCAGGAGGGGGGCACAAATCAATCCCTAACACTCACTTATTAGGTTTATTTAAAAATCTAAAAATCTAGAAATAAGGTTTTCACATATTAAGAATCTCAAACAAGTTATATCTCAGCTTGAAAACATTCCTTTTATAAACCTGTAGGGTCTTCAGCAGAAACCAAGTAACAGTGTAGAATTGTATATTATCATATATCAGAGTATTAGAATTTCAAAAGTTAAAAATTTTCTTTTCAATACCTGGGTTCACATACAAGACCTTATTTCAGAAAACAGAGTTCTCTGCATTTGGAGTTTTCTGTTCCAATATTAAAGCAGCTGTTAATATCCATAGCAGAAATATAAGAAAATAATACTCAACGATCCCCTGGTATCTCAAAATGAAAGTCAAAGCACTGTGCCCAAATCCAAGGCTACTACAATTCTGATGTGTGCAATCTTGCCTCCCACCCTGGGGAGTCAGGGTCAGACTTCCCAGGTTCAAATCCCAGCCCCATTTATTTTTAGATGAACAACCGTGAACATGTTATCTCACTTTTAAGTCTCATTCATGCCCTCAACTCATATTTTTTCCCTTAGCCTCTCCTTTGTAGTCATGCCAGTATATAGCCAATTCCTTACCTTTGCTCATATCCCTGCCCTACCTAGAGTGTTTCCTCCTTTCCTACTCTACCAGACCATCTTTCTTAAAGCACCAGCCAAAACACTTCATAGTCCTTGATTACCCCTAGTCATCTATAAACAATCACTAAATATTTGTTAAATACTTCCCATACATCAAGCTCTCTGAGGTCCTCTCATTAGATTCTGCTCACTTATTTTGGTTCATACCAGTCTGTGTTTCATGTATGCATGCATCATCTTTCTGGTTAGGTCATGGACTCTACTCCTTTTTATCACACACAGCACATAGCAGAGTGTATAGTACATAGTAGATGCTCAGTAAATACCTGGTCTTTCTGTGTCGTGTTAAGCTTATATATCCAATTTATTTATGAATACTTTAACTAACCTTCCCTCCCAACTTTCAGAAAACAAGAATATTCTATTTTTGGACATCTAGTGTAGTGCCTTAAAAATAGCGGATGCTCAGGGGCACGTGGGTGGCTCAGTTGGCTAAGCGTCTGCCTTTGGCTCAGGTCATGATCCCTGGGTCCTGGGATGGAGCCCCACATGGGACTCCCTGGTCAGCGGGGAGCCTGCTTCTCCCTCTCCCTCTGCCCCTCCTCCCCGCTTGTGCTCTCTCTTGCTGTTTCTCTCTCTCTCTCAAATAAATAAATAAAATCTTTAAAAAAAAATAGCGAACACTCAAAAAGATTGCGGAATGATTTCCTTCCATTATCAGCATCTTAAGCAGCCGGCTAAGGACTCCTAGGAAAGTGGACAAAGCTGATCAGTGAGCAGTGCCTTGTGCACTTTAAAATGTGTACAAATTCACAGAGAGTGGCTCCATACAGACAGTAGCAGTTGCTTTGTTGAGGTGAAGGTTCCTTCAAGGGAAGCTGGTGAGAAACTCTAGCACAGGCTCAAGGCTCCATGATTTCTATTCCCCTAAAAGGAAAAGTCACTTGACTGCTTAATTGTAAAAAAGTCTCTAAGAGAGGAGAATTGTAAGTGATGTAAGGTTAATCATCACATGTAAATGACACTGTGAATAAAGACTTGCTCACCAAGAGGACTAAGCCCATTGTATTTTATGTAACAATTCAAAAATACGTTTTTTATTCTTATGTTTCTCATACACATTAATTGATTCCTGGAATTTTCCATTCTTTCCAAGTAGCTCTCATCGGTCTAAAAGAATCATGATCCCCATCTTTAAGTATAATTAGTCAATTGCCATGTCAGCTGAAACATGAATTTTCTAAGCATTGTATGTGTTACTGTCTAAGGAAGGGCAAATTCAAGCAGAAAGAAGTACTTAGAAGAATTGTGTCTTCAAGCACAATTATTAAAAAATGTGTCCAGGGGCACCTGGGTGGCTCAGTCGTTAAGTGTCTGCCTTCGGCTCAGGGCGTGATCACAGGGTCCTGGGATCGAGCCTGCATCGGGCTCCCTGCTCTGCTGGGAGCCTGCTTCTTCCTCTCCCACTCCCCCTGCTTGTGTTCCCTCTCTCCCTGGCTGTCTGTCAAATAAATAAATAAAATCTTAAAAAAAAGAAAATGTGTCCAATTTCTATGTGGGGGGAAAAACCCTACCATAGTCAACCCAATCTAACACTATTTTACAAGGCTAATATTTTTTAAAAAAACAGCCATGGATACAGCCACAAAGCTGATAACCAGCTTTAAGGGTAAGCAGTGTGCAAAGGCCAGGCTACCCATATATCAAATTATCATCAAAGCTGTCTTGTGAGCGCTCCAGCCTCTCAGCCCATTTCTATTTCTCCCAATTTTATGACGTTTTGTCCTTCTTCCATCAAGTGTCCCTCTCTTCTCTTTACTCTTCTTCCATCCATCAGAAACTGCTCTTGGGAAAAGATCTTTTCTATCTTGGCATGAATTTGAATCAAAATGGTCCCCGTCCCAGAGATATTTATGTTTAATTCTCTTTTCTCATTATAGAAGAGAAAGTTTTCCCATTTCAAATTAATTTCTGCACTAGGGATGAGGTGGTGGTATTTTCTTCCCGCTAAGTTAAGTAGAGATGTCTGTTAAGGCTTCGGAAGAAAATCAACATCCTTGTAAACACTGATTGTGGTGAAAATAGATATCTCAACCCTCTTCCTCAGCGAAACCCTTCTAGAAAGCTTCAATCTGCTGAGATCATCCAGCACACAAAGATTCAGATAGGCTCTGAAAAAAATAGAGTACTTTTAATAAAAATGAAAATGTAATCCCTGAATCTGGCCTCCTAGGTCTCTGGGTCAGTGAAGCTTCCAAGCATCGTGTTGCTGAAACACTAATACCACCAGAAAAGCTAAGAAAACTTCTCAGGTCACTAAAACTTTCAGGAGGCCTGGAGATGGTTTTGATCTTATCTCTGCAACTGCCCGGAAGGCTCCTTTCTTAAATACATTCTTCAGAATGGGAAGAAATTTCAAGTCTATAAAATTCCCTTTGCAGCCTATCACTGGGCTATTAGGTGTCATACGCTGACTGGATGTTTTATTTTTCAGTGTGGTGATTTGCTTCGTACAAAGGAATTAGGTTTCATACCCTCTTGGAGAGAGGATGTAAGGACACTTCGACAAAGAAGACAACAGCTATGTTTTCCCTTAGCTTATTTTGGTTTATTTTTCAGCTAATGTCAAGACCAAACTATACACGGGGAGGGGGGAAAAAGGCATATCGAACGTTCTCAAACTCTTCAAGTAATAAGAAATTTATGACTCTGATTTAGAGTCGAAAGAATTAAGTGTTGTGAACATCAATGTAAACCTTTGCAATTTTACCATTTCTTCATTTTGCACAAGGATGCGTCTTGTCCCTCCAGCCTCATGCAACTCTTCTCCATCACAAGTTCAGCTGTGAAAATAAGAATGCAAATGCAGAGGCTAACGGCTAATAATGTAAGACAGCACAACATTATGTTTCTGTAGCAACACGCAAACATCTGTGTTGTCTTAAATATACACATCCACATACACACACGAAAATGTTTATAAACAGCCGCATATAAAGTCACAATGGTGAGACATTCATAAGCCAAAAGACACATGGAAAAATACATTCTCTGCCTTTCTAAGTAGCTGAAGAGCATATAAGATATTAAACAAACCTGGCCTTGCTCCCTATACATTTTACAGATGCAGTCGCTGTTCCAGTGCAAATCCTTTAAAAAACAGTTTAGAGTAAAGAGCTGTGTATCTTAAAGATAAGAGTACAATCATTTCTTAGAAAACAAAACAGTCCACTCAAATCTGTCAAGCTTATAGCACATAAAGTTATACAAATGTGGTTACCTTTCAGTTTATCCATTGAGAAATGTCTGGCAGTATACTGGCTTATAATTTCAGACTGGAAAATGGTGTCATCTATTTCTAATATAGGAATATAGTTTCTATATAAAGAAAAAAGATTGTCAACACTTAGAGTCTGATGGGTGTTGATTTTTTCCAGTTTCACAATAGCTTAAACTCAAAAGCATTACTGATGTTTAAACTGAAATGTTATGTAGTATATATTATTAAAAATTATATATATAACAAACTTTTACATGATTTATTATGGAGACTAAAAAGCTTATTAAATTAATTGGACCTTGGGGCACCTGGGTGGCTCAATTAGTCCAGCATCTGCCTTTGGTTCAGGCCATGATCCCAGGGTCCTGGGATCGAGTCCCGCATCAGGCTCCCTGCTCAGGGGGGAGCCTGCTTCTCCCTCTGCCTCTGTCCTTTCCCCCCCACCCTGCTTGTGCTCTCTTTTTCTTTTTCTGTCAAATAAATAAATAAAATATTTTAAAGAATATTAATAATCAAAAATATACTGAGAAAATACTATTATTTTGCTAATTGATAACTAGTATCCTTTTTATCCTCCAAAATAATCCAGGAAGGCATGCATTTAGTCATCTAATCTTCTTGGTCTACTTTAATCTGGACAAGGTCTTCATTCTTCCTTTGTCTTTCATGAACTTGACATATTCAAAGAGTACTAACCAATTATTTTGTAGGATGTTCTTCAGTTTGGATGTGTCTACTATTTCCTCACTATTGAACTGAGTTTATACACTTTGAAGTGACATGTGTCCTTTTCAGTGTGTCATATTAGGAGACACATGATGTGAATGTATTCATCCCTGGTATAGTCTTCCATGGTTCTCCACTATAAAGCTACACTTTTCCCATTATATCTTATGGGGAGATACTTTGAGACTGTAAATATCCTATTTCTCATTACTGATTTTAGCATTTATTGATGATTCTTATCTGAAACAATCCTTTCGTAATATTTCTATTGCTATCATTCTTTCTACATTTATTATTTTAGACTAAATTGTATAAAGAAGTTTCTCTTCTCTCTTGATTTATTTATTCAATTATTTGTTTCTATCCGTAAGTATTCATACTTTCTTGTTTTACCACGTGGATTAAAATCCTTCACTAATATTATTCATTTTTTGCTTACATTGCCACTGATTTGGCCACTGTTAATCCCTTTGAAGTTGGCTTTTGTGTCTTTTTGATATGTCCCAATCATTTTCTAAACACTTCCTTACTTTCTGGCACCACAATATATTCTGGTTTCATCATGTAATTTCTCTGCTTCAGCCACAGAACCAGCTAGTTCTCCAAGGAGTTCTTGTCTCTTTTGTTGGAGACCAATGTTTAGCAACTGAGATGTGGTTGAGAGATGTGCTCATTCATACTGGTGTGTTATTGCTTCTAGATCCTTTCACTGGCAGAGCTAAGAAATATATATTGATGTGCAATGAATCATGAGTTCATGCCAATTCCTCCAGTTCTAATCTGCTAAAAAGGGCCCAGCACTCACAGCTAGGTCATATTATTCTTTTGAATATAAATACGGAATATCAACATCAAAACAGGTAACTGATAAAGTAAGAGAAAACAAGACGACTTCATAATTTTTTTTTTCTTTTTAAAGATTTTATTTATTTATTCAACAGAGATAGAGACAGCCAGCGAGAGAGGAAACACAAGCAGGGGGAGCGGGAGAGGAAGAAGCAGGCTCATGGCGGAAGAGCCTGACATGGGGCTTGATCCGACAACGCCGGGATCACGCCCTGAGCCGAAGGCAGACGCTTAACCGCTGTGCCACCCAGGCGCCCCCATAATTTTTTTAACACAGACAAAAACAAGGTCACTGTGCCACCCACCAAATATCAAATATCCCTCTCTCCAGGCTGAAATAAATGGTTGGTACTTCTTTTCTGTTTATAGTATTATTCCCATTCTGTCTACCTTCCCTGTAAATACAATTATTGAGATACCCAAAGACTGAATTGCCCCACTCTCTGACAGCATTCAACCTAGAGGGAACCCCCACTTCCTTAGACTTTCATTCAGTTCACTCCCCAAAAAAGCCAAAATCTTATGATTGGTTCTCTTTAAAAATTCTCTGAAACACTTCTCGGTTCCCGCCGGTGTGTGTTCTCCTTTACTGCAATGAATAACAAACCCAACTTGTCAACTACAGCTGTGTTCTTGGTGGTCTTCCGCTGAGGGCTCTGACAGCAACAAGATTTATTCTAGCATTTCATCTTTCCTTTATTGTAACTCCTCTTTTGGACAGTGAAAAAAATCTGGCTGTCATGGTACACAGTGTATTTACTTATTTGCTTAATCTGGAATACACACAAAATAGCTTCAGAATTGCTAATCTATACACCTGTGAAAACCTCAGCTACTAACTCGAGTTCAACATGCGTGTTTAATGCTTTTTATCTTTAGCCTCAGAATTTAGTAAAAATTCTGTTTTTCAAAATTTCTTAGGTTAATTCTCTTCTTCCCCTTCTCCCCCTCACTGTGGTTATGCTATTTATTGTAATACAGATTTAGGTTCATTTGTTTCTATTTGTTTTCCACGTTGGCTTTCTTGTAGCCATGTTAATTTTAATAATCTATTTTTGAGTATATGAAGCATTGTGTGTTTCTGAAAGTCAAAACTAAATGGGAAGGTATATTCAGAGAAGTGTTACCCTCACCCCTTCTACCCTATTCCAATTGTCCACTCCACTATCACTTATTTCCTATAATATACGGTGTTTATCTTTAGTTTTTGCTTTATATCTTCCATGTTTCTTCTTCCTCAAATAAACAAACATGTGTACATTTTTTTTTATTTTCCCTTTTTTCTTACACGAATGATAGCATATTCATTTGTATAAACACTAATTTTCACTTAATTATATATGCTGGATTTTTTTTCTTTTTTTTTGCTTTTTAAAAACTTGATAATATATTCTGGAAGTTGCTATATATCAGTTTTAAAGATCTTCTTCATTTTTTTACAGGCACATTATGCCTCGTTGTGTCTAAATATCATTTTTCATTTAACCAATTTCCTATGTATAATCATTGAGTTCAAGTCCTATAGTTTGCAATTCCAAACAATATTGAATAAACTTGTGCATTTATATGTTTATATTATTCGAGGTGTATCTTCAGGTAAATCCTATAAGTGGGATTATTGAGTCAAGAGGCAAGTAGGCATGTAGCTTTGTTAGATATTGCCAAATTCCCATCCAATAGAGTTATATATATTTGCATTTCCACCCACAATATATGACAATTCTGGTTGTTTTTCAGCCTTGCCAACATATCAAGTCATACTTTTTAATTTTCACCAATTACAGAAGGTGGTAAATGGTATTTGTGTAATTTTTATTTTAATTTTTCTAATTATGCCTGAAGTTGAATGCCTTTTTATATTTTTTTTGTTTTATTGTTATTGTTTTAAACAACTTTACTGAGTATAATTGAGATACAAAAAAACCCCTGCACATATTTAATGTATACAATTTGATGAATTTGGACATACACATATAACCATGAAACCATCACCACAATCATGGTAATAGCCATGTCCAAAAGTTTCTTCGTACCCCTTTGGGTATTTTGTTTTGTTCTGTGTTGTATTTTGTGTCGCACCAAGACTACTCAATATAATAAGGACCCTCTTAAGTTTTTAAGTGCACACCCCAGTTTTGTTGACTACGGGTGTCATGCTCTACAGCAGACCTCTAAAACTAATTCATCTTGCATGTCTGAAACTTTATAACAATGGAAGAACTGCTTATCTTTCCCTCCCCTTGGCCCCTGATCACCACTGTTTTATACTCTGCTTCTATAAGTTTATTTTAGGCACCTCATGTAAGTGGAATTATGCAGTATTTGTCCTATTGTGACTGGTTTATTTCACTTAGCATAATCTCTCCAGGTTCACTGCTATAACTCAACAGCAAAACAAACAAACAAAAACTAATAAAGACCTTAAATAGACATTTCTCCAAAAAAGGACACAGAAATGACCAATAGATATATGAAAGGATGTTCAACATTACTAATCACCAGGGAAAGACAAATCAAAACCACAGTGAGATATCATCTCATACCAGTTAAGTCGGCTATTACTAAAACAACAAGACAGCAAGTATTAATAAGGATGTGGAGAAACTGGAACCCTTTTCATGTTTAAGGGCTCTTTTTATTGTGAATGATCTATGTATGTCTTCTTCCAATTTCTACTAGATTTTTAAAAATTTTCCCTCTAATTTTAAGAGTTTATTATGTATTAGGGATATTAATCCTTTATATGCAATATATATTAAAAATATTTTCTCCAAGCTTATCAAATGCCTTTGATTTGGTTTACAATTTTTTCATGCATTTAAAAACATTTTGTATAGACAAAGTCACCCATTTTTTCTTATTGCCTGTCATTTTACAATTGTTGGACTACTAGTATATACTCTGTTGGACAGAAGACAGGGTACTATGCTTGACAGCTTAACCAAAACTGTTAGGTAGAAAAAGAGCAAGTACCCAAATAAAAATATGCTGGGCAGACAATAGCAGCGAATAACTGCAAATTATACAGAATAATCCCAGACTGGGGAGCTCCTGCTTATCTCTTCCTTTCTAAACCACACCCATTCTAGTCCCTGTGCTTATTCCACTCTTCACAAATGCAGGTTTCTCAAACCAACCTCCCTTTGTGCCAAATGGCAACATAGTATTTACACAGCTGTACAAAGAGATTCTTCAGTCCCTAGAGCAAAACTTCAACAGAGAACAAAACCAACCCAGAATTTATGTTGCTGCTTTAATACTCGAAGTGTTACAAAAACAAACAGCCAGTGAAACCACAGCTTTTGTTCTTTCTTAGTATCCATGACCTGAAACTTCTGTCAATGCCAAATCATCTAGGCCCCATTCTCATGTCCCTTGCACACTTTTATGATCTCAAAAATTGCCTCCAGGAGAGAAGATGGCACAATATCAGTTTGACATCTGAAAGTTGGAAGAGATACCAGGGTTACAATGGCTAATGCATTCTGAAAAGTGAAATAGTGTGTGTGTGTGTGTGTGTGTGTGTGTGTGTGTGTGTGTGTGTGTGTGAAAACTTGACCTTTCAATATTTTGACTTGTTCGCATTTCTTCTTGCCCTTCGTCTCTAGAAAATAAGACGATAAACAAAAACAATGAGTAATGAGTGTGCAATACAGCAAGGCAGATAAGATATTTAATAGAAAATTCACAACTTATAATCAGCAATATGCCCATTACAGTAAACCAAAGTAGGAATAGATTGGTTTTCACCTTGCAGCTTTTCAAATCTGATAAAAGGGAAAATTAGGTTGCACATTAATTTTTAGTAAGAAATTGCCATAAAATGATATTTTTCTTTGTTCATATAGTTTTCATTTTACCTTAACGTAAATGCCAAAGTTTTTCGTGAAAGCCAATATTCTTTATTTAATCTAATGGAATTTTACATCACTTTATTCCATTTTTACACTGTTGATATCAATCAGCATCTGTCTGTAGTTTGCATTAGAAAAGAAAGAAACAGGGACGCCTGTGTGGCTCAGCTGGTTGAGCGTCTGGCTCTTGGTTTCAGCCCAGGTCATGATGTCAGGGTAGTGGGATGGAGCCCCACGTTGGGCTCCGTGTTTAGTGGGGAGTCTGCCTGAGATTCTCTTCCTCTGCCCCTCACCCTCTCGCTCTCTCTCTCTCTAAAATAAATAAATACATCTTTAAAAAAAAATGGCAGAGGAATTGAGTAGACATCCTTCCAAAGAAGACATACAAATGGCCAACAGGTACATGTAAAAATGCTCAACATCACTCATCATCAGGAAACTGCAAATAGATAGAGAAAACAGATTGGTAGTTGCCAGTGGCGGGGGGCTGGAGTTGTTCTGAGGGGCAATGGGTGAATGTAATCAAAAGGTACAAACCTCTGGTTACAAGATGAATACGTTCTGAGGATGGAATGTACAGGATTGTGACCATAGTTAATAATACTGTACTATATATTTCAAAGTTACTAAGAGTACATTTTAAAAATTCTCATCACGGGGCGCCTGTGTGGCTCAGTCATTAAGCGTCTGCCTTTGGCTCAGGGCATGATCCTGGCATTCTGGGATCGAGCCCCACATCAGGCTCCTCCACTGGAAGCCAGCTTCTTCCTCTCCCACTCCCCCTGCTTGTGTCCCCTCTCTCGCTGGCTGTCTCTCTCTCTGTCAAATAAATAAAAACTCTTTAAAAAAAATTTGTCTTTAAATAAATAAATAAAATAAAAATTCTCATCACAAGAAAAAATATAACTATATAAGGTGATAGATGTTAACTAACTTGTAGTGATCACTTCACAATATATACATGTCAAATCATTATGATTTACACCTAAAACGAATGCAATGCTATATAACCATTGTATCTCAATAAAACTGGAAATAGAAAAGCAAACACTATTTTTAGTAAGCATTACAGGTCATGATGGAAACTTGGTCATAATCAGAGGCTGTTTTTGTCAATATATTACATCCTGTATGATTGGATGAATCTTTGAGACCTGAATCAAATCCTTGAATTCACTAAAATAGATGTTATTGCTGAAGACACATCAGCTGTCAAGGTTGAAGAGAAATCACCATCATCACATCCACAGCCAACTAGATCCCTCCCAAATAAGGATTTCCACACTTTCTTGTCTCAAATCCCAAATCTTCCAATACTAGCTGTGTGTGATAAAAGGCATGTAAAGGCTTTTACTCTCTGAACCTCGGTTCCTCACCTAAATAATGCCGAAAATAATTAAAGCCTCTTAATTTTGTCATGAGGAGGAAACGATAACCTTCATCAGATACTTTTGGTTTGACTTATACTTCATTGTCCATTCCTTTTCATATCTTTATCATTTCTATCTCCTCTCTCCAATTCCTTAATATTGGATTGCCCCAGAGTTCAGTCTTTTCTTCTCTTATTATTCCCTTGGTGATTTCATCCAATATGATTACTTGAAATACCACCTAGATCAGCACTATCCAGCAGAACTTTCTTCCATGGTGGAAATATTCTATATGTGTATTATCCAATACAGTAACCACTAACCTCGTGAGGCTGCTTGAGCACTTTCAATATGCCAGTGCACGTGGCGAGAAGCTGTTGTGTTGGACAGTGCAGATCTGCATAATGACTCCCAATGTATTATTCCAGATCATATATCTGTCAGCCTACTTGAGATTTCCGATTGGAGATAGCAAATATACATCTCAAATTCTGCATGTCCAAAACTGAAATAATCTTCCCTCTCACTGCCTCTGAAGTGATACAAGTTCACTTTCCAGTAAGCTAAGACACAAAATTTGGAGTCATCTTTTACCCCTCTTGTTCTCTCATACACCAAAGTATATCCAGGTTCTGACCACTTTGCACCATCCTCTCTGATATCGTCAGGGTTTAAAGTCACTATCATCTTCCAAGAAGACTACTGTGATCAAATCCAATCTGCAATCCCCTCCCCCTACCTACAGCTATTCTTAACTTAGTATGCAAAACTATCCTATTAAAATATGTCAGATCATGGCACTCCTCTGTTCAATACTGTGCAGTGACTCCTTGTTTCAGAACAAAGCCATATTTTTTACACTGGCTTCTAGTTTCTGTATGGTCTTTGATATTCTACTAATACAAGCCAATTTATTCACTGTGTTCCAGACATACTGTCTTTTTGTTTTCTTAAACATAACAGGACACACCATTCTTAGCACATTACCTGTAGTAAGCCTGAAATGATCTTATCCCAGATATCCACTTGAATAATGCCTTCATGTCCTTCCAGTTTTTGCTTAAATGTCTCATTTTTAATAAAACCCAACTAACCATCCTATTTAATACTGCAAATTATCCTCTCACTTCTGACAATATTGATCTCTGTTACCATGCTTTATTTTTTTTTAACCATTATCAGTTAACATCAGCCAAGGTTGGTAGAAAGCCAATGGTATGATCAAATGAAGGAGACTGGAGGTGTCACTAGGCAAATAAAAGGAAAATTAATAATGGTGAAGCATACTGGAGCTAGAACATCAGGATTCTGGCACCACTCTAGGCTAAAAGGGCAAGGGAAGGAACAGCAGTTTTCTTGACCCTGAGAAACCTATAGGAGTTCTACAGAGGTTGCGTCAGTTGCTAGAAAGCCCAGCCATTATCAACACTTAGACCAGTAGGAAGACAGAAAAACTTTCATGCTCCTACCAGTCTCTGATCTCTTTTCATTTCTTCTTATTGGGTGAACTTAACTGGAGGCCAGAAGACAACAGAGCCTTTGATTCATCTGTAAAAGTCAGACTCTCAGAGCTCTGGGAAGGAAGAGGAAAAGATGAAATAAATTTAGAGAAGCAAACAGAATGTCAATAACATTCACTTCTAATGTACTATATATTTTACTTATGTGCTATTGTTATTTCTTTTTCTTGTTTATCATCTGTATTCAATCTTAAAATATAAACTATACAGGGCAGGAACCTTTGCTTTGTTCACAAATACATCCCAAACACAGAGGACACTGTGGGCTCATAGTAGGTGCTCAATAAATTTTTTATTTTTTTGGTTTTGTTTGTTTGGGGTTTTTTTTTTAAGATTTTTATTTATTTGACAGAGATAGAGACAGCCAGAGAGAGGGAACACAAGCAGGGGGAGTGGGAGAGGAAGAAGCAGGCTTCCAGCGGAGGAGCCTGACGTGGGGCTCGATCCCAGAACGCCGGGATCACGCCCTGAGCCGAAGGCAGACGCCCAATGATTGAGCCACCCAGGCGCCCCTCAATAAATATTTTTGAATGATTGAACACCTAGAAGTGAAAACATCTAGAAATTTCCTAAAATATGGTAAAAGCTTAAAATTCTGTTTTTCCCCTTCCCCCATTGTCTAATACTTCATCTGCCAAATATCCTTACCTGATATTTACAGTTAGTTATGAAGACATATAAATTTTACCTGTGTAATAACTTATGCATCTAATTCCTCTTTTCCACCCCTCCTGCTCCTTCCATTTTCCTAGGCCCTCAGGATATCATCCCTGTGTCATAATAGCTTCCTAACTGGACTCTCTACCTCTTGCCCTCATCCCTTTAGCCCGTCTTAATAAATATGCCTGGAATTCAATGCAAAAGAAAAAAACAGAAGGGAAAAGCATCAAAATTCAATTATTTTTAAAAAATTGTTGAACTCATGATAGATATAATTGAAAACTTAAAAATAGAAAAATGCACTAGGAAGAATAAATGTCAAATACAACTTTTACAAAGAGATAATATCTACATGATAATGGAAAATTCACATCGATTAGTAATGAGAGCTTTAATCCAGGGAGAAATCAATGGACAAAATTCAAGAATATATATATACACAAATTTATATATAAATTTATATATGTAAATATATATAAATTGACAACTAAATGCACTTATCAATAAATATTTATATTTACACATATATTTATATAAAATTTATATATATATGTTCATATATTTTATATATATATATATAAGTTTACACCTAAATGCACTTATCCAATAAATATTTTCACTCTTCAACCTTGAAGAGCACTGGTTGTCCTTTGCCTTTATATTTTCCCCTGTCTGTATCTTCCCTCTCCTCCTGCCTTATTTCTCAACCCTCTGTTTTTGGCCCTCTCTCATTCTATATAATCTCCCTTGTTGATGCCATCCATTCAAATATTTTAAATACCATATATATAATTAACTTTAAAGTCTTTAGTTCTCTCCTGAGTCTGTCAACATGTAAAACTCAATATGGCCAAAGTTCCTTTCACTTCCTCCCTGAACTATCATCATAAGTGCAGGTTTCTCTACCTCCAGTAATCAGTCACTCTCAAATCTCTCCTCCTTAAGGCTGACAAAAGATTTTTTCTAAAGTAGAAATGGCATTGCATCTCACATTTGCTTCAAACCCTTCAATGACACAATGGTTGCCTCCACGACAAAATCTAATTCCCAAACTGGGCATCCAAGACCCTTCATTATCTGCCCCATCTTAGCCTTAAAGCTGAGCTTCCTTCACACTGACTTCCAGTTGGTTCTCTTGACCAGCAGTTCCCAGGACTTACCAGACCTCCATGCCTTTGCGCCTGCTCTTCCCTTTGACTGTAATTTCTTCTGCTTTCACACACTTGGTTATAATCTACACATTCTCAAGATTCTGTAACAGCGTTGCTTCTTTCATATATTGAAAAAAACTTCTGAGCTATGAGGAATTCACCGTTGTCATTTCCTCACTGTACTCAGCTGCTATGGCAACTGTTACCCACTTGTTTTATTTCCTGTCTAGCTCCACTAAAATATAAATTTCTTTAGGCAAGGGATCATCTCTATGCTGTGCTGCTTTTAGAAGAAGGAAAAAATCACATGTTACCTCACTCGTCTCCGTTGTTTTAATAGCAGAAAAACTTGGAAACTCTCTAA
Organism: Ursus maritimus; assembly: GCF_017311325.1. Lineage (NCBI taxonomy): Eukaryota > Metazoa > Chordata > Mammalia > Carnivora > Ursidae > Ursus > Ursus maritimus. The sequence goes on from NW_024426774.1 coordinate 62,277,332, forward strand.
ATAAGCATCAAACAATAGAACAAGTCTTAAGATGTAACACATTCACCAAAAGAAGATAGCCACTAATATGATGACTTATGAAAATTATTCATCATGGAAAATACACATAACATCAATTTTGGCGTAAAATGGAAAACATAATTCTATCCACATCTTGGTTAACACTATATAGTATTGGTATGAAGACAGAGTCTATATGAAAAACGTGAAAACATTTTCTGTAATTGAGCACTGATATTTTGGACAACTTCTGTCTTTCTTCTTTATGTGTGAGTTGTTATTTTATTCTATTTGCTTGATAAAATAAAGAAAAAAATGCTGAAGACCACAAAAACATTTCATGCGGGTAGAGCAGGGAGAGAGGGATTACAAAATGTCTTTTTGTCTGTAAAGACACCATCTTCCTCAGATGGCAGTTCTAAAAGCATTTTTCAAGTTCCTAAAAGTCAGCGAACCCAGGAAAATTACTTACTGCTCTCCAAAGCCACACATTCAATGGTAGATTGCCCTTTCAATATCCAAAATCCATAATGTCTTGGTGTCCTCTCCCCACAACTATACAGAGCCAGGAAAAGAAAAGAAAATCCGTTTTGAAAGTTCTGGTGTAAACTCTCCAATCCAGAACACACTTGGGCATCTGTTTCATATTGATAAGTTACTCTCTTAAAAATATCCTTCCTTCCCTCATTACTGTCCAAAAAGATTAGCACAGGAAACATTTTCTGAGGTGCTGAGCAGAAAGATATTGACTGAGTCAAGTTGGCCCCAGGTCTGTGTCTCATGTTTCTGCTGCCACAGCCATCCCAGCTCCTGCCCAGGCTACCAGCACGAGCAGAGCTGGGAAAATTGTATCTTTGGCAGCCATCCCATGGGGTGAAATCCAATACACTCTCTAGAGTGGATAGGAAGCCACAATTAACTCTGTGCCACTGACTTGTCATTGCTTTTCACCAGCTCGTTTAGAGAATTAAAGCTCTTTACCGTACCAAAGAACAGCATTTGTTTTGTCCAACAACTATTTGTCAAGAACTCACTGTGTGCAAGGCCTTATGCTGAACATTGATTATTCCATTTCGTTGAAATGAGAGGGCAGGAGTCAATGGCTGCTGAATACCCTGTACGTTGCCAAACGACTTCTTAATATGCAGGCAGAGAGCTCTTCCTGGAATGTCAGAGCTCAAGCACTCCCACACAGCTACTCTCTGCCCCAAGGTAAAGCCTTTCTGGGCAAATGATGTTTTTGGCTCAGTGCTTTCCACTCGGAGGAACACAGGGATCCCGTGAGCAGGTGGGATTCTCTCTAAGCTCAACTCCACTTTCACCTGACTCACATAATGGGCTTCTTTCCATTTGCACAGGAGGTTGGCAACCAAGCATACACACGCGCACGCACACACACGCACACACCTGGATCTAGGTTATTTCCAAATAATATCTTTCACAAATACAGGTCCATCTTTTTCCCCCGGAAGTGTCTTCTACAGTTTCCATTAGGAAATTGTTTCTACCTCACCCAAATCTTCACAGTACCATGCAAGTATATTTGTTCTTTTTATGCCTTTAGTCAACAGTACATGTTGATCATCACAATTCTTGCTGTGAAAGCCATTTATACCCTTCAGTGCAGCTAGCTATAAAGTCTTTCATTAGCCACTTTCTGTCCAGGCTAAATACTTACACATTCCAATTCTAATTTTCAGTCTTTTGGTCTTCTCTGGGCTCCTTCTGCTTTAGGTTCTCCTTAAATTCACCATGATAGAGTAAAACTCATCAGACTGAGAGTCACAAAAGCCAAGTTCTGATAAGAGTTTTGATACAGGGGCGCCTGGGTGGCACAGCGGTTAGGCGTCTGCCTTCGGCTCAGGGCGTGATCCCGGCGTTATGGGATCGAGCCCCACATCAGGCTCCTCCGCTGTGAGCCTGCTTCTTCCTCTCCCACTCCCCCTGCTTGTGTTCCCTCTCTCGCTGGCTGTCTCTATCTCTGTCGAATAAATAAATAAAATATTTTAAAAAAAAAAAGAGTTTTGATACAAATTTGGTATTTGGCAATTTAAAACCTCTTTGACCTCAGCTTTCCTACCTGCTAAGTAAAGGAAGACTCCTGAGATTATTTTAACTCAATCTTCTCATTGGCTGTAAATACCAAGGAGGCTATGTATCTACCCATAGATAGTGAGTTCTAAGACCAATAATTTAGCCATCTCCTAACTAATACCAAATTCCCTTAGCAAAATCCAGTACCTCTATGCTCAAATAAGACTTCAAAGTCATTACCTCTGGAAGAGAAAGAAGTAAAGTTGGCTTCAATTCACACTTGGAAACATATGACTCATTACACCACCTTCTTTAAGAGCAGTCTGAGAAAGCTACAAGGCCAACCCAAGATTGTACCAAGATTGTACTTGGTACATTATAGATACTCAAATAAATACTTGCTCATGAGTAATGAACCCAAAAGAGGGGCAAAAGACAAGGGAATGATGGCAATGAATGAAAATAAGCTTATAAGGAAGTTGGCATAACAGATGTCTCTGTTCACTGATGTATGCCAATGACTTGGAAGGGGCCCTGTTGAATGAATAAAAGAAATACAAAGATAAAGATTTTAAATGGAAATTTCTAGAACTTTCCAATTTTGTTAAGGGGATGCCTTGCTCCTACTAAACCTTTTCCTCTCCCAGAAATAGAGTCATAAAACTTCTAAATAAAGAGACTTCTATAAAAAAATCGAATTGTCTGATCTAAACAATTTACAGTGACAAATACGTGCTGCCTAGACTAGGGCCCCACTTTAGATTGCCAAATAGCTAAGTGAAACTGGATATTCAGAGGTTTGAAAGATAAGGCACCAAATAGTCTCCTCACAACAGTAAAATTCAAAACAATAGCACTAATACAGACAGGTATTAGTGATAAGATATCATCACAGAGCAAAGTTTTGCTATAAAAGATTGGTTTTGAGTATAAGGTAAATGGAACTTTTCAGTTGCCATAATAAAAGAGACCTATTTCTAGCTTTTAAACATGAAGCAAGGTCAACAAATTCTTTGAAATAAGTTTAACCCCTGACCGAGCTTGTCAGAGATAATTTATATGAAACGCCCCAGGAATAAAAGTTTACTGTCTTAAGAAATAATAGGTAATTTTTATTTCTTGACTTCAATTGGAATGGCAAAAAATCGAGTGCAGTTTAAAGGGTTAAAAGTGTGTATTTCCTTGGAACAATCACATGATGCTATTTGTCTTAGTAAATATCAAACTGGGATCATTTGGGGGATGTTTTATATTTTTTGGCCTCCTATAAACCTGTGGTCAGGTAAACACAAGTGCATAGCAGGGTAGGCGTCTGCTAACTGGTAATTATAGAACTGCTATAGGGCTCAGGTAGGATCCCAAGATGAAGTCAGAGAGCTTAATTTTTATATGAGAGAGGTCCACTATATGTTGAATTTTGTTGTTGCAAGGACAGTATACAAAGAGCTGTGTAAGCCTGGAAATTGGAAACAAGATTTTTCATTAGAATCTTGGTTTGACCAGGAGGCATCTTGAACAGCATTTTTGAAGAACAGTATTCCTTTTCCGTGGCCTAAAACATTTTTGTTTACTTTTTCCGATGGTAACTAAGTAGGTCTGCCTAATTGAATGTGGGGCTTGATCCCACATTCTGTCCTCCATGTATGGGAACATTGTACTGTCATCATGGGGCCACACTTTGATAGGCACAAGTACTTCCGTGTCAATGGCTTCATCATGTCCAACACCCTTAGCATGATGGCCTGCTTGAGTTATCCTGGTGGCTACACAGGCCCTGCAGCATCTTTTCACTCCCTTGCTATTGGTTAGCACATATGTATGACAATGTGATAGGAAAAAACATAAGAATAGAAGGGGAATATAATAGAAAAGTCAAGAAAATAGGTTATAAGACTACACAGAAATGCAATCGCCATCAAGACTTGTGGGCCTTACCAAAACAGAAAGCAGACTTCAGGTACTCACCAAAGGTGCTAACTGGCCCTAAACCACATCAGTCATCAGAAATAGGAAAGGAGAACTTGGAAGAACAATAAGAGGACAATATTCTGTCATTAGGATTATAAACATAAGACATCCAGAAGCTACAGAGGTGCTCTTTGTTAATTCTTTCCATTTCTCCAAAATGCCCATGAGGTTGAGAAGAGCTTTGTAGAAATATGTAGAAACTCTGACATTCCCTTCCTTCTGCATACACTGGCTGGAAGGCATCATGGAACCACATATACTCCTCACCTGTCCATGCACCCTGTTACCTGTATGCCATGTCCATATTGAGTTAGCTAAATAGGTATTCACATCCACCTAAATGTAAAAAATGCAAGGATACCTGGGTGGCTCGGTCAGTTAAGTGTCAGCTCCTGATTTCAGTTCAGGTCATGATCTCAGGGTCATAGAATCAAGCCCTGTGTCAGGCTCTGTGCTTGGTGTGGAGCCTGCTTAAGATTCTCTCTCTCTCTCACCTCCTGCCCCTCCCCCACTCCCACTCCCCCCTACACATGCTGTCTCTCTCTCTCTTTCTCTCATTCTGACTATTAAAAAAAAAAAGAAAAAAAAGCAGCCAAGCTATAGCAAAGCAACCTTTAGTGTGGGCGCTAGAACCAGACTGCCTGGGTTTGAATCCACTTACTAGCCATGTATCTTTGAATAAGTTCTTTGAACTTCTTTAAGCTTTAGTTTCCTCAACTATACAACCTTCCTTACAGAGTTCAGTAGAGTATTTTGCAAGCAGTAGATTCCTAACTTCTAACTGTTACTGTCATTGATGAAATGTTCTCACTGTATGCAGACATTACCATACCTTCTAAGACTTTTAAAAGTAGTTGAATCAATGGAGTGCCTGGGTGCAGTCTGATTAAGCCTTGGACTCTTGGTTTCAGCTTAGGTCCTGATTTCAGGGTTGTAAGATCAAGCCCTGCATCAGGCTTGCTCAGTATAGAGTCTGCTTAAGATTCTCTCTCCCACAGGGTGCCTGGGTGGCTCAGTCAGTTAAGCGTTTGCCGTTGGCTCAGGTCATGATCCCACGGTCCTGGGATCAAGCTCCACATTGAGCTCCTTGCTCAGCAGGGAGTCTGTTTCTCCCTCTCCCCCTCCTCCCCACCCCTGCACTCGAGATCTCTCTTTCAAATAAGTGAATAAAATTAAAAAAAAAATGACTCTCTTTCCCTCTGCCCTTCCCCCACACTCTTTCTGTCAAATAAATAAAAAAAAGGGGAGGTGAATCAAAACTGAGAAGGGTTCAGATAAAATCTGCCTCACTGACATTGTGAAAGTGAGACTAAATATAATCTAGTATTTTTTAAATTGTAGCTATTTAGAGCTAGGGAAAAAAAAGAAAAAGAAAACAGAGGACTTTAGGGGCATGTAAAAACTGATTTTCCCTGAACTAAGGAAAAAGAATGTTAAGTCAGAAGCTGAGTTTGTGTCACTCAGTAATAACAACACTTTCAGACTCTCTTAGGCAAATCATTTGAATTATCTAGAATACAAACCATTTGAAAGAAAAATATCTTTGGGGCACCTGGGTGGCTCAGTTGGTTGACCATCTGACTCTTGGTTTTGGCTCAGGTCATGATCTTAGGGTCATGGGGCGGGATCAAGCCCTGAGGCAGGCTCTATGCTCCACGGGGAGTCTACTCGAGATTCTCTCTCCCTCTGCCTCTGCCCTTCCCCCAGCTCTGGAGAGCACACACACTCTCTAAATAAATAAATAAATAAATAAATAAATAAGTACTTAAAAAAAAAAAAGAAAAAGAAAAATATCTTCATATTCACCTAAAGAGATAGTTTGAGAACAAAATGAAGTGTATGACATTTATCAGAATGAACAATGCTTTAAAAACTCACAGTAGAAATATTATGAAAGCCTTTCATTGATGATTAGGCAAAGAAAAGAAAAACACAAGCAAGTGATTTCAGAAGGGAAGATACATAAATCTGCCAGGTCACAGAAGAAACCCTGCTGGTTTTCCATTGCTTATCATTTGCAAGTCATTTTGGATTGGGAGACCTTCTATTTTTTTGAGCCACATGGAAGCATCACTTTGGCATTAACACTATGCAAATTTGATCTCATCTAGGTGTGCCACACTAATTGCCACAGTTGTAGGCTTTTGGTGTTTTGTGCAAAATGATTATTGCTTTGCTTGCTTCCATAATTACATGTTTTCCAGATTGTAATTTCAGAGTTTATTGAGTAAAATTGTACATAAAAACAAACCTAGTGCATTCATCCTTCAAGAAAAACAGAACAAGGGAGAACAACAAAGGACTCAGAAGATGTTGATGGACCCCTGAGGTGGGAACAAGAGAAATCTAAAGCAAAATGGTTTTGCTTTACAGTAAATGACTAACCTGGCACAGTGATTCTTACTCGGATGTCCTGGAAATGCAATGAAGCTTTCCAGGTTTCTCATCTATTCTCGGTGCTTATTTGTGGATATACACTGGCCACAGTACTCTCTGGTTCGAGAAATAGTGGAAGACGGGAAGGATAACAACACATTTCTGGAAATAAACCAGAAGAAATCAATAAACAATCAGGAAATAGCTTTAGGTTATTTGAGACTATCAAATCATTTGATTATAATACTTCACACTCCTGGTCAAGACGCATAATATTAGAACTCCAGTTCATCTTCAATAATAAAAAAAAAACGTATAATAGAAAATGTAATCCTATGTTGAGCAGATCAATGAGCCATTCTGCTATGCTAAACTGTACGTTTAGCTACGTAAATAATAATATTTTGTTAGGGAGCTGAGCATTCGCCACAGTCAATAAACTCGGTGACCCTACTATCTAGTCATTTCATAAATACATTCTGAGCACATCATTCCCCTTTAAGAAATGATTATGGTATTGAAATATTTCATGGATCTCTCTCATTTTTTTATTCTTCTCATAAAAATCTTCGGAGGCTAATACGGTCAGTAAATCCCTTGTATTTACTATCCACTGTGTGAAAACGCTACCTATCCATTGTTACTGCAGTGTTTGCAGGTCTTTTACCAGCTGCTGAGTTTTCCTGCGGCTGGCCCCGGCCGATGTCGGGCTCCATGGCTCGGTCACTACCATCCCAAATCCAGATCCTCACTGCCTCAGTGGGATTCCCACAAGATATGACGCAGGATTCAAACCAGCCAATGTGTGGTTATGACCGCAGCTAGGGCTTCCGTTCTAAACACTCACCTGCTCCTTACCCACCCAAACCGAAGAGCACAGAATTCCAAAAGCCCTGAGTCCCGACCCAGAGATAGTCAAGCTGCCCTCCTTGCTTCCTCCCACTGAGGCTTCACGCTGGCCCAGGTTATCCCTCCATTAAGCCCTGCCTGGCAAAAGACACACTCAGAACTCACCACTGCCACAGAAAGACAGCGTCAAAAATGTAGGAGCAAGTAGCCTTTTCTCATCTCTTCACAAAGGCAGAGGCCTCTAGAGTGCCAGCCCCTAGCATATGTTCTTCTTGGAACCCTGCTTTCTACGTAATTTGTAGGTAACTCTGGCCTTCTGTTTTGCTGTACTGACCTTTCCAGAATCACTTAGGGAGAGCAGGCATTCCGATTTGAACTCACAAATACTGTCCCCACCACATACAAGCTGTGTGACTTTTCAAAAATCATTAAGCTTCTTTGCTGTAATTTCTTTACCTGTAAAAAGGGGACGAGAATAGCATAACCACTCACAGGGTTGTTGTAAAGAATAAATAAGCACTTAACACTAAGCATGGTGCCTAAGAGATAGTAAGCAAATCTCAATGCTGCTGGTGCTTTTAAAAATGACACTGAGTACTTAGATGCCAGGTACAGTGCCAGGCACTTGAGATTTACAGACGACAAAACAGTCTCAACCTCTCAAGGACTTATAGTCTAGCACAGGTGTAAGCAAACATTTCCTGTTAAAGGTCAGATAGTAAATCTTTGGGCTTTGCAGTCCATACGGTCTTTGTTACAACTACTCAGTCTGCCACTGCAGCACAGAGACAACAATAGACAATACATAAACAGATGCATAGAGCTGTGTTTCAATAAAACTTTATTTAAAAAAACAAGGAGTGGGCATGGTTTGCCCTGCAGACCAACCCCTAGTCTGGAGGGAAGACACAATTAAAAAACAACAAACTTAGCGCTACAATGCAAATATGCACAGGTCTCAGGGAGCTATAGGGGAAAGGCTACCTCATCTAGTTTGTCATTAGTTATTCATACCATTGGTAAGCACTTCCAGCAAGGTGGCAGAAAGAACGAGAAATTTAATGGGAGTAAAAAAATCTAAAATTAATGGATAGATGGATTGGATGAAAGTTTCAATTTTCTGAGCTTCCTCTGCCTTATATCACCCTTGCTTTCAGAAAGTTAAGCTGAAGATATCAACTTTATCATTATGTCAATTCATTCAGCTGGCAACCTATATTCTTCAGAGAGATTGAAGACAAATATCATAAAAGATACTATCCATTTGCCACGATTGCCAAAATTCAGTCTATTCCTGGTGGATCAAGATCACAAGGTCTCGAAAACTAACTACAATAGAGGATTTTGCTATTTGTAGACTTGAGTTTGGGCTATAGTAGGATCTAGCTTAGGAATCCAAATATGTTCAGGAAGAAATGTAATAATGCTACCAGACAGTATAAAAATATTTTGAAGATCCTTACATGCAAGGCCATTTATTTTTTTTTAAGTGAGAATCTTTGGCTCACTGAAATGAGTATTTCAGAGAGAATAAGATTTGAAATGCAATTCACAATGGTAAATACAATTGCTGGCTGCTCTTGGCTTCAGGTAATTATACTGGAAAATAGTTTGTCCCAGCAGCTGTCAGAGTTGTCTGAAGTGTGGGCATAGGAGACTTTTGCATAAAGCTGTGTACACACAACCCAGATGCCGCATTCTAGTCTCCAGCTGCATGCACTCCCGGTCCTCCACCCTGAGCCTAAGGAGCTCGGGAGCAACAATCGAGTCTCAATTGCAATGAAAAAAATATATATGGTATTTACTCCTTATTTTGTATTTTCCTATACTCCAGGTGAAACTGCAGCTACTTTCAGGAAGACAGAGCCAAGGCCTGGAACTTACAGGCAGTTTGTCCTGGGAGAAACTGGACATTTGCTTTTCTTCTTTCTCTTTCCATCCCTATCTCAGAGGACTGGTCAATTCATTGCTAGCTAATGCCCTTCATTTAAGGGAAGACAAGGGAAATGAAATAAAATTAAGTCAGAATCAATCTCACTTTAGCTACTTGCTAATCACTCTAATAAAGTTTGCTAATAGAGAACACAGAAATTATTGCCTAAATGAACATGCTTAATGCCTCTGGACTTCATTGCCCATGTTAGCTCGGCATCTCTGAGTAATACCATCATAAACTGGATATCAAACTTTACTTCCGCAGAAGTTTCGGGAGGTGAATGGGAGCTTTGAGGATCACCTGCATCTTCTGGGGGAACATACACAGAAGGTTTTTAAAGGCACGGACTATCAAAATTACCTACCAGGCCTCAGTATACCCATTGCTGAGGGATTCGTTACAACCTTCTGAAATGAGGGTTAAACAGACAAACCAAAAAAATGTGTAAAAACTCTTCATTTATTTTTCATGTCCCGAATCTCTTTGGAAAGAAGTTAGCATGACTATAACAAAAAAAAAAAAAAGTAAGAATTTAAATAAGCCATTCCATAGATGTAAAATGATGTCTCTTATTTTGTCTTCTGCTAAGTTCCTTCGGACCCATCATAACTCTAGGAAAAAACATGAGCAAGATTTCTAAAGCTGATAACAATGTTGATATACTAGTGGCCATTGTGTCAACTCTTTTTTTTTTTTTAAGGGTTAAAGTGATTTTTAATCCATACCATAGAGAAGGTGGTAGAGAGAAAATAAAATTGGTTAGGGATGTAGGAATACTTTTGTGAAGAAGATAAATCAGAAAACCTGTCAACTTTACCCAATTCTTTCTCCTGGGATTGTTTCCTTTCCTAAATATTGTTACTGCTTGAGCTCACAATTTCATATTCTCTGCTTCCTTATGCTTCTCTCCTACCATCAAATCTAACAGATAATAACATCCTTCTTACTAACAGGAAAAAACCCGCCACAACATTTAAATTAGGAACCAGAGATATATCAACTCTGTTGACAGAAATTCTCCTACTAAATAATGATGCCAATAACTACTCATTGAATCTAAGTCCAGAAATCTGCTAGGAGTGAATTTTTTTCCATACTAATGTTGCAGAGGATCTCGAATGATATTTTAATTCCTTATGCTAAAACAACCCTTCATCCTTGTCTCTGTAACATCAACACTGATAATTAAATACCAGTTTTCAGCTTATTGTGACTGTCCTCACATGCACCTGCACACGAAGGACCCTTGGCTTTACTTCCACAGGTGGGAGACCCTCACTAGAAATCACATCCCACCATTCTCCACCTGAAGACAATTATCAGCCAACAGAGGCACAAGCAAGAGTAATGCTCCCCAGGCAGGAGGTTCTTTTATTATTCATAGAGACTTGGAATTCAATTTCAGGTTTGCTGCTACTGGGAGGATTCAATAAACAAACAAACCAAAGCAAAGAAAAAACAAAACAAAAACAGAACATAAACAAATACCCATTATTGACTCAAATTCCCATTCTCATCTCTCTGCTTGTAGAAAGAAGGAGAAGTAGAGATGAGACAGAAAGAACACTAAGCGGAGGCATGAGATTATAAGGATTCCAAGATCTGTGTTGGGACAGAGGAAAGAACATAAGCAATGCATTAGAAACAACAGAGAACTAGATGACACAGAGCACGAAACAAATCCAGGTTAGCTGAGCCTGGGGGAAAGAAGCGGGCAAGACTAGAGATGACCCATGAAAGGAAGTGGACAGGTCCTCTCTGTGAAGAAGTTGATAGTTACCCTGAGGGCAATGGGAAGCGATTAAGCGGGGAAGCGGTATGACTGGACAGGCCTTTTGGAAGTCTCACTCTGACCTCAGACAGAAGAGAATGTTGAGCAGGGGCACATCAGCTCGTGAACAGAACCATTAACAGAATAGCAGAGTCACACCTCCAGTCCTCTCCCTCTGATTCCTAGAGAGAGAGATTTAGATAGAATACTGATCCAGAAAAGTTATGCCCAGAGAAGCACTCCATGCTGACTAAATAAATAAATAAATAATGTGTCTTGTTTGTGCTCTGAAGCATGTGAAATAGCTAAACATTTCTCCATCTATGGCACAGTAAAGACCTACAGCTGCTCAGACTGGATGGAAAAAGGAGGCGTTATCAAAACCTCACAGGATTTAAGGCACTTGAAAGGAGGGTGCAGGAGAAGAGCCCAAGGGACGGCTGGAAGAGGAAAGAAGAGAGGAGGAGATCAGAAGAGGAAGAGATTCTCACATTTCCATCTGAAGCTAAGTCTATGTGAACTGAAAGGTGACCATGGAAGAAATATGAAGAAATGCTGTGGCTTGTCCTATGGATCTTTGTTTATTCCAGTTTGACTAACATTAAGACTTCCTTCCTAAAAGTGCACTGTATCTGTTCTCTCTTCCAAACTTTGTATGCTTAAGAGAGGAGTTACATAGTAATCTTGAGAGAAATGGTGGAACTCAGATTAGGGTAATAGTAGGGAAAAGGAAGGATGTGAATATATTTTAAAATATTTTTGAAATTTTTGAAAATAAATTTCATAGATCTTGGTAATTAATTGAATGTGTGGAGTATGAGAGAAAGAAGAGGTTTGTGACATAAACTAAGGGTTGGATGTTAGTACCATTCAGTAGAAAAGGTAAAATGGCAAATTTGATGAGTTAAATTTTTGGAAGGAGATAATGAAATTTTCCTTCATTATACTACAATAGCAGGACCTGTGAGACAACAAAATCAAGATACCCAAGGGGTAATTTGATATATGAGATGGTGTCTAGGTGTAAAGATTCAGATAAAAGTATAATTTAAGAAACAATCAAAGATATAAAGAGCTGAATGGTAGATATGAGATTAGGGATTGCAAAGCCTTTGGAATGGCTTTGTTTACTCGGGGAGGTTGAGTGGAATGAGGAGAAGAGAGGGGAGGGGAGAAAGTGGAATGGGAGGGGAGAGAAATGGAAACCTACAGAAGAACCCTGAAAAACATCAACATTTTAGGGATTGGCAGAGGAAGGAGAAACGTACTAAGGGCCAAAGAAATAGGCACCACAGAGAAGTAAGTAGTAGGGAAGCCAGGTGGCATGATATCCCAGGAGGCGGGGAAAAGGCTTTGTAAGGAGAAACTAGTTGGCCTTGTGGAAAGCTGCTGAGAGGTCATATAAGATTAAGGACTAACTCTCTATTGAGTGTATCAAAAAAGAGGTCATTGATCTTAGCAAGAGAAATTTCAGTCAACTTATAGGAACAGAAGTCGTATTGTGGGAGGTTGAGGAAGAGCGAGTGAGAGATAAGGGAATAGCAATTACCAGGAACTACTTCTCCGGGCACTTTGCAGGCTCTTGGGTGCCTGGTGCGTATACAAGCACACACCGAATGATTAACAAACAGGATAATGTTATATTGTCTTTCGAGCTATTACACATGTGTTCTCTACTTTATAACAAATATAAAGCAGATGAAAACCTCAAAAGAAAAGAGAATGTCCAGTAAATGTCTGGTTAATCACGCCGATGGAGAAACTCATTTTTAAAATAAACAATCACATTTCCAAAGTCCTCACAAGGCTATAGAAGTAGAGGAGGAGAAGGAAGGTGGAAGAAGTGAGAAGGCTGACTTTCTCCTCCCTTTTAGACCAATATTTGGCTTCCCTCCCCTCTCAGCATAGTTGCAGGTGGGGGATAAAAGAACCTAACTCCCTGAAGCCTCACATCCCAGTCTGCAATCTGGATGCATTCATTCAAGATTTAAGGCGGGGCTTAGAGTTTTTAACTCCTCAGCATCACACCCTGAGGGGTCTCCAGCCTTGTTGTTCTCAGATACCATGAAAACAAGCAAGGATCTATGGGTCCCTCCTCTCGTATCACAATGATTTATGCTTTCTGGAGAGACCATGATTTGAAAAAGCATAAGACGAAATAAGTAAAGACACACCAACGTGGGAAGGTTCATAGAATACCCTATTTTAAAAGGTTCATAAATACTCCCCTCTGATTGTCTGCAGTAGAATGGAAGACTAGTCATCCTGTCAGCATTTATATCCCTACTGTCTTTATGGCTGCCCCTGCTCCAGTAATAGGCTGCCCAAGATTCCCACTTAGGATGGAACAAAGAGAGACTTCTACATTCAAACAGACTAGACTGGAATCACATATACTTCTGTTTTTCTGTCTACATGGATTCTTTTCCTCCCCATCACCAGCTTGCAATTTTGTCCGCACAAGGCCAAGCATCTTGGGGATGAACGGGAGATTCGGTCAGCCACCGCCCTGCTGTGTTTACACTGTGAGTCCCAGCAAGCATCTGGACCAGCAGCGGAAACCTGCCCTTCTCCATCTTTTGCTGTTTGCTACGCAGGCGCAGCCCCTGTCTGTTTTGAAACAAAACTAATGAGTTTCATTTTTCTTGTTTCTCTCTAAAATGTATATGATCCTGACCCTAGGCAAATTGGAATACAGTTTGAAAGAAAAAAGAAAGATTTGTTCTAGTTTTTGTTTGTTTTTTTCTATCTCCCCATTGTACTATTCTTCTATCTGTAGACATGACATCACTACAAAACTCTCTCTTCCCTGGGAGGAGAGTGTTTGGGTGTCTCATGATAAATGTGTGAAGAAGGGCAGAGATTCTGCTCTTATGATATAAAATCTTAAGTTTGGAGAACTTAAGTGATTAGCCCCAAACTGCAAAGTTGTAAGTGGCAGAATTGAAATAAAAACACAAGAGAAACAGAGGAGGCCAGCTGTAATTTCTTTTCCCCACAACAAATCCAAGAATTTCAGGAAAGGAACGTGGAGAGGATCTTTCCAACAAAGATTTGTTAACTTTCCAATTAACAAAAAGGAAGAAAGGCTCTAACAGGTATTTTTAGATTACAGACCGACACTTGAAATTTTTACTGATATTCTTTATATTAGCAAAATACAAGAGACCACAACAAATAAGAGAAAAACTTTTAGGTAAATTTTTGCACAGAGACAAAATGAAATATGTAAAGTTGCTCAAATTGGGGATATAATCATCGTTTTTAATATGAAGAATTACGTAAATCATGTTAGTGGATGCAGCAATGTATGAAATGGTGTTTTTGATGTGGTTTCAAATCTGTAGGAACTACAGATACCCAGGAAAAAGGAGGGAAGGAAATATACCAAAATACAAAAAACAGTTCAGGCTGAGCGATAGCATCATGAACCACTTTTATTTTTCTTTTTACACTTTTTGTATTTTCTAAATTTTATAGAATAAACAGTTCCTGCTCTGTATACACCCAGATTTGCTGTCCCCCAGGCCACTTTGGGACTGAAGCACTGATGTTCCTTTTCCTGCCCCCAGCTACTGGGATAGTAGGTGGCCCACAGTTCTCAGGTGAGTGCTTCTCTGGAATCTGCTCTGGTCTGAAAACAGCTGCCTCACCCAGAGTTGCCTTTTGCCCAGGGACAGATGACATTTAATGACTGACCTACTAGGGCATATGAAAGCCTAGATCCTCACTGTGATTCACCTCGGAAGCGCCATCCCAACTCCAGAGCTCCCCATAAGATCAGCCGAGAACTTCTATAATGGCATCACATTTCCACTTCTGCCTCTGCACCATCCTTCTCACTTCGACCCAGTAGAAACATTGACCCCAGCAAAACAGCCTACTACACTTGTGCGTGAAGATCTCCTCAGCATCTATTTCGTGGGAGAACCCAATGTGCCATGGTTGGTGCCAGGAGTGACTCAAAGAAATGATCTACCAAATGGGATTTGGCTGCCAAATCACCTGCTGATGAGTTAGGAATAAAAACTTTATTCCTGGTGGTATATGGAACACTGACAGCTGCTAGCATGCAGTAGTGGGGTAATGACTAAAACTTTAACTAAGAGTGAATTGAAAGGATACGGGTAGAAGAGAATACATTGGTGGGTACAGTAGCTCAGACCTTAAGATATACGGAAGGAATAATTATAAAGATTATGAAATCAGTTGGCTGTCACTGGAAGTAATCAATTGCTTTGGTCTGAGAAATAGGCATATAGCTGGACCTATGAGAGTAAGTATGAGGGTGAAGACTTTTTTTTTTTTTTAAGATTTTATTTATTTATTTGCCAGAGAGAGAGACAGCCAGCAAGAGAGGGAACACAAGCAGGGGGAGTGGGAGAGGGAGAAGCAGGCTCCCAGAGGAGGAGGGAGCCCAATGTGGGGCTCGATCCCAGGACCCTGGGATCGTTACATAGATGCTTAACGACTGAGCCACCCAGGAGCCCTGAGGGTGAAGACTTTTGATCCCATGTTAACACCCATCAGAGAGCATCCACCTCAGAAGAGGCATTAAACAGCCAAATAGAAAAATTTGACCAGGTGACATCAACTGGCTTCTGTCATCAACCACCTAGTGTTGGCACAGAGGATGCATGAATGGAGAAGCCCCAGTCGCAAGGATGGAGGTGATGCATGGGCCCAATAGCACAAGCTCCCACTCACCAAGGCTAATTAGCCACTGCAGCTGCTGAATGTCCAACATGCTAACAAGGAGACCAAATCTGAACCCTTCATATTTCCCCACCCCTCAAGAAGACTATCTAGCCTCTTGGCAAGTTGATCAGATTGAATTTTTTTTTTTTTTCACATTGGAAGAGGCAACAACTGAACTTGAGTGGAATCAGCATTCATACCATGAGTTTTGCCTTTCCTGTCTGCAGGGCCTACCTAGTCACACTCTCCAAGAGCTTACACAGTGTTTGATTCACTGATACAGGATCCCATGAACTTTTTGGTGATTACAAGACCAAATAATCCACTGGTACTCTCACTTACTGTGTCATCTGGAAGTTGCTGACCTAGGACAATGGAATGGCCTGATGGGAAACAGCTAAAAGACCAGCTTGTAAATAATACCCTGGGAAAATAAGGGATCTTCTTCCAGAATGTTGTATAACACCCTAAATTAATGACTTTTTAATGGTGCTGTCTTCCCAGTAGGTAGAACATAGAAGTCTAACCAAAGGGTCAGAATTTGAGTGGCCCAGGGGCGCCTGGGTGGCACAGCGGTTGGGCGTCTGCCTTCGGCTCAGGGCGTGATCCCGGAGTTACGGGATCGAGCCCCACATCAGGCTCCTCTGCTATGAGCCTGCTTCTTCCTCTCCCACTCCCCCTACTTGTGTTCCCTCTCTCGCTGGCTGTCTCTATCTCTGTCAAATAAATAAATAAAAATCTTAAAAAAAAAAAAAAAGAATTTGAGTGGCCCAGCTTACCCTCACTCTCAATGACCCAAGTGAGGAATATGTGCTTCCCTTTTCCTTAATGCTAGACTGTGCAGGTTAAAAACTGCTGATTCCCAGGTAGGAATGCTTCCACCATGGGATGCAGCAGAAGTGCCATTGAACTTTAAGCTATGGATGCTGCCCTTGACTTTACACTTCTTGTACTAAGAGACCAGTTGGCAAGGAAAGGAGTTACATCTCAGTAAGAGTGACTGGCCTAATCATGAGGAAGAAGTAAGACCATAAAGGCATAGAACATGTTGGCACCCCAATGACTTACATAATTTTGATTGTAATGGGCAAATTCACAGCCACAGACTATGAAGAGCATGTTATCCAGGGCTTAGATCCACTAAGATTAGGGTCTGAGTCATCCCAGCAAGTGAGTCATCTAGACCAAGAGTTGCTGGCCAAAGGTAAGTGGAATCTAGAATAATGAATAGAAGACAGAAAAGTTATGTGGTAGCCTTGAGACCAGAAGAAGCAGCTAGAGCTACTGCTCATCCCACTAACCTTTACTCTCATAATTTTTCTAGGAAAAGTCCATTAGGATCCAGGAGGAGCTCCTCTCTGAGGATCATATATGAAGCTCATGGATCTGAACAGTATAAATGGGAGGTGTTGTGGATGCCATGGCACCACGCCCAGATCAACCTTCAGGACTGGTTTCATCACTCATTCCCCCACCTCCTGAGTGTTGGCAGCTGATGGCTCTCATCTGAATTTATCTTTTGGAATCACTCTGGGATGAAGAAGGCTATCTAAGCTACAGAGGGACCCCCTGTCCTAGGTCACTCCCCCCAACCCCCAATTTCCAGAGGCAGCTCACATGCAAATTTTGGTCAATGTGGGACTATAAGGACCTAGATCTTTTTGCCTCCGTGGTGGGTCAAATCCATAGGGCCGTTCCACTCCAGATCTTCCTGGTTCAGCACAGACCTTCATTGTGACTACATCCAGTTGAATTTCTCCCTCTGCCCGTCCTAATTTCCTTCACTGTCTCACAGGTATGGGCCCAAGAGCACTCCCAATAAATTTCCCATGCAGAAAATCTCAATTTGAATATTTTCCCCAGGGAATCCAACCTGCAACATGAAGTATTACTTTAGAAAAATATAAATTTAAAATTTTGTTGAAAGTATGCTGCTACATCTAACCTCCTCTTTATGTAAAACATCCTTATCCAGGATACTTTAAGCCCCAAGGCCACTTCAGGTTAGAATATTGAAGAGAGGGGTTGAGCAAGGTGGGCTGGCTTAAGATGAATGAATGACTTCTGAGTCAGATGCAAAAAGCTAAGAGAACCACTTTAAGATTTGAAACCAATGAAGATCATACTCATAGTAGGAAAAATGAAGATTATCTGTGAAATGTGCATGACAGCGGAGTTTAATTAAATAATTATTTTTTTCATGCTGAGCAGGACTTTACTAGATGATAACTTCTTGACTTTATAAGACTTTGTCATGCTAAGAAGGAACAGAGAGGGGGTATAGTAAGAACAAGCTCATTAGCAGAACAGGTGGGTAGGCAGCGAGCTGAGTAAGCAGGGACTAATGCAACCAGGTGTCTTTGGTTTGAATTCTTACCTTATGTTTCTTCAAGACAATTTGCATTTTGGAGATTTGTAAGTTTTTTATGTCTTTAGTAAATTTTAAATAACTTTTTCAGATTCCAAATAAATTACAAGAATGTTTCACTTGTAACAAACGTTGATCTCTCCATATCTAAATATGATTGTTTTATATATTTTAATTTGATTTGTGGCGCTAAAAATTTACTACCAGTACTCGATGTTTTAGAGTATTTTAAGGGAAACATGTTCTCTTTTTCATTCGAGGTGAGGTTAAGTGAGTCCATAGATACAGAGAGGGCAGTGTGATGTAGTGAGGGAAAGCATGGGCTGGAACTGAAAAATTTGCCTTCATGTCCATCTGTGAAGCCTTGGGTAAGGCCGTCTACCTCTCTAGAACTCTGTTTCTTCATCTATGAACCAGATGAATAGGACTGGATGATTTCAAGATTCCTTCCCCTAAGATACTATGAGTGTGGTGTTACAAAGTCAAATGTCCTGCTAGAAAAGCTTACCAACCTAATTTGTGTATATGCAACATTACGTGGGGTTTTTTTTAGAAGAAGCACTCACTGTAAAGAAAACAAATTAACGTAACACATGAGATATAGAACACGAAGGAGATTAACATTTTGATACAATCAGTAGACTGCTACAAGTTTAAAAGTGCAAGCTTGATAAAGAACCGCGTGGGTTGCTGTTGGCCTCCTCACAGAAAGACTCAGGTGGTATGCAGCACGCCATCTTTTTGACGAAGGCCACAAACAGCTGCAGGCACTGCTATGCCTCAGATTCCTAGAGTTTGGACTTAAGAATCCCTTCCTCTCTATCACCACCAGGGAAATAGGCATCACTGATTCATGGTCCTCAGGTTTCTCCTACTTCCGGACTCCTTTATTCATCCTAGTTCCCTACTGAAGCACACAACCCTGAAGTTCAATGACAAGGGACATAGACATTACAGAAGTGGCAAGGGACGGTTTTCTGGATGAGTGAAGAGATTTTGGCTTCAGAGAATCCAAAAGCCATGCCTCAGACAACTCAGGAAGACCGTGGTTCAAATTTTCAGGATCCATGACAGATTTTTAGCAGTACATAGCAAAGATGCTTTCCTATCTCATACCCTACCCGCGAATTTTAAAAATGTATCACTTTACTGACTAAAAATTGACAAAATGTGAGCCATCTGTTCTTCAGTGTCCCCACATTAGCGCAACTGGCCAGGGTCTCCCTTTCAGGATATTTAGTGACATATTCAGAATTGCACTTAGCAAAGAGGAATTGTTTGTCTTCCGTGTCCTTTCCTCTGCTCCCGACGTTAGCTACCCCAAATCCTCCCGCAGTCCGTCTCTTCCCCTACTCAAATCCTCCTCTTAAATTAACCCTCCTGATATTCTCAATATATAAGGTGTTGATGTATCTAACTGAGAATTGGAAGGCCTATCACATTTTAGCATTGATCAAAGAGCTTAAAACAAACAGATGAGACCCCATTCGGTAGAAGAGAGTGTTTACAGGGGTTATGTTTTACTGTTGTGAGAGCCCTGAAATTGGTCACAGGCAATCACCAACTAAACTTACGGACCTCCTTTCGACCATTTACAGCCCTTCTTCTTCTTTCAATCATAATGGGAATTCCATTCCTTTCCATATCAAAGGTGTTTTTAGAATCTAAGAAATTTTACAAACAGGAACCAATCTCCCATTTGCTTCCTGTAAGACACAGTAAAGAGTGAAGTCTTCTGTAGACATCGAGGGAGAGTGGTAGATCACAGACATTGTGAAGAGAACTCAATGAAATTGACTTGATGGGTAGAATAATAAAATACTGGTAGACAGCCTCTCATTTGGACAGGAAATTTAACAGGTGTAGAGAAAAAGCTGGAAAGGAAGCTGCCAAATGAGGTAACAGAACAACCCAACTACCTTCAAGTCCTCACAATTTCAAGCTGACTTTGAAGGCACGAGAGGAAAGAATAGAAAAGAATTTTTAAATTTCCCTCATATAAGCATGAATAAATGGACTAGTTAGAGAAAAACTTCAGACCAGAACAGTAACAGTTTAAGTTTCCTGACAATACCTGGAACAATGACAAAAGAACGTAAGCTTTAAGTTTATTACAGCTCTCAACGTGTACTCATATTAAGCCTTCTGAGAGTGAATAGCACTTAGTACCCACATATGAAAATGTCTCCTTTTTTTTTTTTTTCTTCTGCTCATTGCATAGCCAAAGCGGTCATTGTCTGCAGGGGTACAAATGGCATGGCTTTTAGAGCCAGCTTTTACATCCGCACTGTCTCCATGGCTAGAATTTGGGGCAGAGCCTACAAAGCACGAACAAGGTCAGCCATCCCACCCAACAGCTTTGGTGATTAGCAAATCTCTATTCAAACAAACACATAGCAGCAACTTGGTCAACAGAGTCCTTGACAGAATCACCTCCAAGGGAAAATTCTATCAGTTAGTTAGGAAGCCTCTAGCTAAACTCAAAATATGTGTTATTCTCTTACCAATAAAAGGTGATATTATAGATTAACTTCCTAAAGCAAAAATTTATTTAAATATAGCAGGAGATTTTCCTGGAAGTCAAATTATTAAGGTAATAATTCTTTTTTTTTTTAATGTCTGAATATATGCTGTCATCGGTGTCACCCAAATTGTGTTCTACTAAACAGATGTTCTATAGGGGGAACGATAGTTTCCATGGTCAAATAAGTCTGGGATATATCCCCCTCTGGGTTATTCAAAATCCTTATTAGACTATTGATTAACTTTAGGGAAGATTTAAAAAAAAATTTAAGGATTTGCTTGAACATCTGGAAACAGATGCATGTTCTTTGGAAAACTTGGCAATACAGGATCACTCACAGTTAAAAAAAAAAAGATTTTTTTTCCCCTCAGATAACTGCATTCTCTTCATTTTGTTAAAATGTTTTATTCCTCAAGTTCAAAACATGAACCTTCATTTCCAAGATTTTTGTAATTTAAATAAAGAATTGTGATAATAGATTCAAGTTGGAGGCAACCATGCAAATCTGAGGCCAAACGCAACTGGAAGAAGGGAAGGGCTCCCAGGAAGAGCCCTAGAAGTGATCACCTCAGAGTGATGATAACTTCTCATTTCCTTAGCTAGAAAATGGAAGGATAGGTTATAACAAACCAATTCCAAATAACTTACTAAAAAATAGAAGCCACTTAAAATGGTTGAAACTACCCTAGCGCCTTGCTGCTAGTGACGAAATTACCACAATAATTTCTTTTATAAAACTTCCTATTTGCTCATTCAACCATGGCTATATGCTAATTGATTTGAGAGATAAGGTTAAAACTTAGCTCAGTGATTAATTGATTTTCAAGTTCTTAGTAATTTATTACTAATTCAATGGCCAAATGAATTTTCTCTGGTTTATATTTGATTTATTTTTGAAGGCAGAGTATTTTTAAAATAATATTTCTTCAAAGAAAGAAGTGAAAATTATTCATATCTTTTTAAAACTTTGAAAACAAAGATGAATTAAATTAAAATTTCAGAAATTCAAAAAGTATACTACATAATTCTTTTCTTTAAAATGAAATAGATACAACTATGGAGAGATATAAGATAATTATCCTTTTATTTTGTAAGAAGAATAGCTATAGAGAATTTATCATGAAGCTAAAAAATACCCAAGATAAGTTGTAAAAGGCCACTGTTTTTCAATTAAAGGAGGTTCTTTAAACTTACCTTTAGAACATGTCATTGGAATCATATGCTATTCCACTAAAATCATAAACTGAATAATTTAGCTTTCACATGTTTCATGTGGATCACCTATGAAGTTACACAATGAATTTAATATTTTAAAATAACTATTTTCAAAACAAAATGTTAAATTCACACAATACTCTTAAAAACTAACACAAAATCAGTTTTCTAGGAAACCAACATAATGCATTTAATGATGGGTATTGCAGTCTTTATATTTCTTTCTCTTTTTCCCCTTAAATTCTACTTAATTTGATGACTTTTGAAATAATCAGCTACTAACCTAGAATAGACCCATTATGCTTCACATTTAGTGAACATTATTACAAACAATGATAAAAATCATTGTGAATAATCCTATTAGAAACTCCATGCTTTTTTACAAGTAATATAAATCTCTCTATACTTTCAGGCTACTTATTCACATGATAATGTGGTTTGGATATTTTTCCATATCTGTGAAAAACATCTACCTCATTTTTAATAAAAATTATATTGTATATTCTATTAATTGTGTGAATCATAACTGACAGATATTTAGATTGTTTCCAGATTTGTGTGTGAGTGGTTGTTACAAATGGGTTGTGATGAGCGTGCTAGTAAACTATCTCTTTATGTTTTTGTTCGTATTTCTGAAGGGTTGAAATACTTTTTCTTATTAATTTATGAATCCTTTACGAAAAATAAAATTAGCCTGTTCTTATATGCTTTTCCAATTACTTTTCCCCATGGTTGTCATTCATGCTTTGACTTTATAGTTTTTTGTGTTGACTGAATGATTGAATCTTTATGCTCTTAAATTGATCAGTCTCCCTTCACAACTTCCAAATTTTGCATCATGCTTAGAAGGCCTACATATAGCAATATTCTAATGTTTTACTCCATTGCTTTTATGATTTTATTTTATGTGATACTGTTTGATTCATCTGCAACTCATGTTAGTGTAAGAAGTGAGATAGAGATCTCACTTTCGTTCTCCAAATGTCAAACCAATTTATTAAACATTACTTATTACCTAATCCATTCTCTCCACCATTTATTTGAATTCTACCCTTATCATATACGAAATATTCATATATTTTCACGTCTACTTCCACACTTTGCAGTCTACTCTTAAATCAGTAACAAACTCCATTTCTCTAGATTTATGACGTATGTTAATATTGGGTAGGGTTTTTTATCCCCACATTACTCTGTCTTATTTACAAACTTTCATTTTAATCTTACTATTTATTTTTCCAAATGAAATTTGGTATCATACTGTGAATATCTTAAAAGCAATCTTACTGCTATTTTGAAAGGAGTATGTTAAATGTATAGATTTGAGAAAAATACACATTTTTATACCATACATAATTCTTGTCCAAAGCATGTCTTTCTCTTTATTTAATACTATTTACTACCCTTAGAAAAGATTGAAAGTTTTTGTTTGTCCATTTTTTCTAAGACAGAGAGAGAGTATGTCAGTGGCAGGGGGAGAGGGGATGAGGGAGAGGAAGAGAGGGAATTTTAAGCAGGCTCCAATGCCCAGTCTGGAGCCTGGTGTGGGGCTGGATCTCACAACCCTGAGATCATGACCTGAACCAAAATCAAGTCAGATGCTTAACAGAGTGAGCCACCCAGAAACCCCTAAAGTTTTTTTTAACATAAATTCTGCACGTTGATTACTACCCCCAGACATTGTATGTTGTTTTATTC
Source organism: Ursus maritimus (assembly GCF_017311325.1). Taxonomy (NCBI): domain Eukaryota; kingdom Metazoa; phylum Chordata; class Mammalia; order Carnivora; family Ursidae; genus Ursus; species Ursus maritimus. The sequence continues at coordinate 62,300,769 of NW_024426774.1, forward strand.
CATTATTTTTTTATTTTTAATGTTAATGACATATTTTATTTAACTCAATATATTAAAATACTTCAACATGTAATCAATATAAAATACAGTAAATGATATTAAAAATGTTTTTTTCATAGTAAGTCTCCAAAAGCTAGCCTGTATTTTACAGTTATAGCACATCTCAGTTTGAACTTGCCACACTTGCAGTGTTCAAAAGCTGTATCTAGTTAGTGGCGATCGTATTGGACAACACAGTGCAGACAATTCTCCTTTACAATTGAGCATGGAATGTTGCTATGCAGAAGTCTGAGGTCCGTCTGATTTTTTTCTCTCTTTGGAGGTGACGAGCTTCTTCTGAGGCCTGAATAATTAATTCTTCATTCTTAAAATTCATTAACATAACAGATATATATCAGTGTAAAGAGTTCTATGCCTCATTTTCATGTTAATTCACTGTGCAGGTGTAGCTTTTCATTTTAGGGATACCTTCTTGCAAAACATCTTTGTAATACTACTTTTCTTGTGCCACTTGTTATTTAGAATATATTGAAGCTATGTTTTTTTCCATATTGATAGCTTTTGTATATAGGAAACTTTGGTTGTTTATTTTTAATCTGCTATTTTACTAAATTGTTTTTATAGTAGTTCTTAGCTTATTCTTTTGGGGTATATTGCTATCTTTTTCAAAGTAAAAATTTGGCCCATACTTTCCAATATTTGTAAGCTTAATTTTATTTTTTTTCCTAATTTTACTGGCTGTACTTCCAGAAAAATAATAAATGATAACAGTGTAAAAAGGTATCTTCATATTTCTCCCCACCGCAGCAGAAATATCTTAGTGTTTCAATATCAGGCCTGATGTTTGCTTTTGAATTAAGACAAGTATTTATGTCATGCTAAGGAAGCTTCTATTTCCATTTTAAGAGTTTTTATTTTTATTTTTTAAAGATTTTATTTATTTATTTGACAGAGATAGAGACAGCCAGCGAGAGAGGGAACACAAGCAGGGAGAGTGGGAGAGGAAAAAGCAGGCTCATAGCAGAGGAGCCTGATGTGGGGCTCGATCCCATAACGCCGGGATCATGCCCTGAGCTGAAGGCAGACGCTTAACCGCTGTGCCACCCAGGCGCCCCTCCATTTTAAGAGTTTTTAAAGTGCTTTGTTTTTTGAGAGAGAGGGAGCAAGCATGAGCCATGGGGGAGGGGGAGACGAACAGGGAAAGAGAGAATCTTAAGCAGGCTCCATGCCAAGCACAGAGCCCAATGTGAGGCTCCATCTCACAACCCTGAGATCATGGCCTGAGCCGAAATCAAGAGTCGGGTGCTTAACCGACTGAGCCACCTAGGTGTCCCACGAGTTTTTAAAGTTTTATATTTAAAAATAAATATTGCTGTAAAACAACTGTATCTATTAAATTGATCATACCATTTCCCTCCATTGTTTATTATGGTAAATTATATCACCAGTTTTCCAAATATTAAGGCGTCTTTCATACAGCTCTATTCTATTGTCAATAATTTGTATCCCATTTTTGCTTTCATGGGTTAAAATATTCTGCCTTTGTTTCTCCCTTTCTGTTACCATTAATCAGATTTTGATATCAGTTTAAACTTTCCTTTTTTATCTGATATAAATTTGACAGAATTAGAATTATTTCTTTCATTCTAAAGTATTTGAAAGACTTCATCTGTAAAATCTTCTGAGTGTGATGTTTGTAGGGAATAACAAGCACTTTCCTCAATTTTCATCTGAATTTTTGGGTCATTTAGTTTTTCCACATCTTTTTGAGTAAATTCTGATAACTTACGAAAAGTTTTCTTTTATTAGTAAAACTTTCAATTTTATCTAGGTTTTCAAGTAGAATTGGAGAATATTGTAAGAATCTCACTTTTAACTAATTTGATTTCTTCTTTATGTGCAGTTGTTTGTTTATCTCCTCACTTTCATTTCACATTTAATCTGCTTTATCTGTTCTACGAACCAGGCTTTGAATTTATTTATAGGCTCTGCTCCGTTATGTATAAACCTCTGCTTTCGTTTTGTTAAATCATTCCTTCTACTTCCCTTAGTTCTTACCGATCTTTTTCAGAAACTTGATTTGGGTAATTAACGTACTTAGCGTTAATTTTTCTTACGTAAGAGTGTAGGACTATGGGAATTGTGCTGTATGTAATGTATCCACGAGGTTATATCCCATAAGTTCTGAGGCTTATTGCTTTCATTTTCATTATTTTATGAACATTGCAGAATCAACGTTTTGATTTTTTAACAATGAGTTATTTAAGCACAGAAATTCCATGAATTGTTCTCGAAACATCTGTTACATTTTGTTGGATTGATTTTCTATTTCAAGACGGTTATATTGTAGCTTTGATTTAAATAGCTCAAATACCCAAACCAAACTCTTTTTGAACCATCACTGATTTTCACGTAGCATGCACATACCTTGGAGCTGTAAAGTTTCTCTCCTGTAAAATGAAAATGATAATACTAACCTCATTGGTATTCTCTGTAGACCTTATTTAAAACTGAAGCCCCACAGATAGTGCTCTATACCCACTTATTGCACTGTTCCCTAGAGCATTTTTCACCATCTAAAAATTAAACATATATTTTATTTATATGTTTACTCGCATTTGTGTCTCTCCCAACTATCATATAAGTTCCACCGGATTTAAGAACAGAGTGACATATTTATGCTTCCTAATTAAACTTAATATCATTCTGTCAGATGTCTCAAAATGTTGGCATCTTATTAAGATTGTGTTATGTAGCTTAATTCAAGATTTGGAATCTTCAAAATCTGAATACACATTTCAGATAATCAATGTGTGTGTGCGTGTGTGTATAGTGAACAAATTTTGATCGAGGAATCAGAAAGAAAACTTCTGTGAAAGCAGAGCATGGTGCCCACCGCACTCAGATATAAAAGGTCCGTTAGTATACAACCTGACCTATGGCTATTCGTCTCACCCCCGTGAAGAGCAGTTACTCAACATAAGTTGGTTTCCTTTCTATCAGTCAAAGAAATGAAGAGGCCTCAAGAGGCTCCCATCTCTGAAACAGTTTTATGTCTATGTATTCATTATAGCACTCAAAAGGAGATAAACAGAATTCTTTCAAGAAAAATTTCTCTGACCAGCCAAATTTTGTTTTGACCTGGAGCAAGTCTCTTACAGAGCCTCATAAACACATGCATAAATTAATCACTGAACCAACCAAATCAATCAGATCAAGTTCTATTATCTGGTCATTTTACTTAAGAAAGTGGGAAGTCACTGAGATCACTAAGGTTACGATGAATGAAATAAGAGTATCTACACATATTCCCTGGGGATTTGCTTCTAGTTATTATCAGTGTTGTGTATGTGAACTCAAGTGAAATTTCTCTATTAAAGCGAGATTTGCTGGATTCGTTTGATTTGAAGTAATACAAGCCTCTTGTAGAATTAGTGTGTTTATAAACCCTCCGAGCTGAAATACACAGAGATCGGAATGATGCTAATCATCTACTCGGACGGGTTTTAAGCAGAGGTTTCCTGATGCAGGCTCTCGATCCTCTCAGATTCTCAGAAGGTGGTCAGATTATGTGGAGTTAATTCGAACTAACCAAACTCAGAAACCAACTGTGGTGATAGGGGAAAATATTTCACTTCGGATAGGACTCTTCTATCTCAACAGTGCCGCGGCCACAAACCAAAAACTTTTATGGTCTTCAGTAACACCGTGTTTTCTCTGGGTTCAAGCAACTGATTCTTTCCACACCCATGTACGTTTTACATTTATTGTTCATCCATTGTTGATTAGGTTGTGAAGCAACATGTTTCCTAACTGGATTCAGGAGACATCTGAGCAGGACTCATGAACAAAATATTTTGCAAAGTGATCTACTCTAAATTTACTCATTTATTCATTTCTGTTATTTGCCTGTTCGCTCATTTATTGAACATTAAATGTCTGTTCTACAACAGGACTTGTGCCAGGCACTGATGAAAGAACAGTAACACACAATCCCTGTTGAAGAAGGTCACAGTCTGGAGGGGAAGACAGACCTATAAAAAGATAAGTCACAATATGGTGTGACAAATGCTTTGACAGGGTGCTACAGATCATATTGTAGCCGTCTCATCTAATCACATTTTTATTCATTTCACTTATTTCCATTTAAGAGGCTTTCGGGGGGGAGAGATGAGGAACAAGGGTGAAACTACCTAAACGCTAACTCTAACCTGTATTACAAAAATGCACCTTTTTAGGAGAGGAGAACTATCATCCACACATTTTACATACAGCTACAGCGAATCGTTCTTCCTCTCGGCCAATAATAACCCAAACGTAAAAATGAACCCGAAAGCAGACAAGCTCATGTTCAATGGGCTGTATCTCCAGGTCTCTGTCACCCAACTGGAGGTCCCCAGGATCTTGAATAGCTCCTGCTTGCAACCAGGATTCACACCCTCATGAAAAGAGCCAAATTATCCTGTGGAATTAGGTAAAATGAACTGGCCAGTCCAGCTGTGTTTAACACCAAAGGCTGGTTAACACTCTAAGGCCTCAATGCCAAAGATTGAGGGGCTGTCCAAATCCTCCAGGATCTGTCTTAAGTAGTATATAGCATCCAGAAAGGTGTGAGGACAAGAAAATAAAGAAATGGTTATTAAAAGGCCAAACCTTGTGAACCACAGTTGACAGCAGATTTTAACTGACCAGGAGGCCAGGGTTCAAAATTTGCCCAGACAAAGCAAGTAACCAAATACTAGAGTAAGAACTCCAAAGGCAAGATTTGATGGAATGGTAAAGCACATTTCATAGCTGCGAGTATATTTGGGCTGAAAACTAACCTTCTGCATATCTTTCTGACCTAGACGTAAATGAGCAGGTTCATTTGAAAAGGTGTTGTTCTACCAAGTTTCTTACCAGGTAAGCATTTTGAAATTGCTCTCCAAAGAGAACAAGAATGATGTATTATAGAAACAAACATTTTGAAGTTCTTATTAGACATAACCTTTTTTTCCCCCTGCTTGAGCATAGTTCAGAATTATGCACCATTATTGTTCAATAACTACTAAAAAGAACAGAGCAGCAATAATTCTTTTGAATTTCAGAGCTTCAAAGTAACATTTCTTCCCACCATCGTTAGAGATACTTACTCATCAGCAGACTGTGTCCTCATTCTAAAAGATTGCCTTTGTAAGCACAAGAGTTCCCAAAGGAGAGTATCAATGGTTATTGACTTCAAACCACTGACGCAGCAAATGACATTCATCTGTTAAGAAGGGAAGGTCGAGAGATTGGCACAAGGTCAGTTTCGCTTCACAACTTAACGTTATGTACCCTTTGCCGTCACTTTACTTCCATTTACCCTAAGAGATTGACTAGCGGCCTTTCTCATAAACTTTCAATAATAATTGGGAAGCTAACTTATTTTCCAATTTGTGTCAGTTTAAGAATTCTTATTAATGATGCTGAATTTCTAGAAAATAATATGTATTTCCTGGAAAAGATGGAAAAGTATTATTCCTAGTTATTTAAGCTTAGCTGTATCACTCAAATTTAAGTAACTCTTATTATTCTTTGAAGAACAGAATGTTGAATAAATGGAAAAATGCTAATTATACAATGTTGCATTTAAAAATGGAAATTATTTTAGTTTATCTTCAGTAGGCTAATTTTTAAATTCTTTGGATGACTTCTAGGAGAATAAAAACATAGAGCTTTCTCTGCAGCTGCATTAACTCTTCCTAGACACTTGAGTCCCATTATTAAAGCTATTCATTGACATAGTCATACTTGCCTGAAATTTGGATTTTTTGGATAAGAAAGGAAAAAAAGAGTACTGCATATAATTTTTAAAAATTCTTCACTTATACGAGAGATACCTTTTCCCATTTAAAAACAGCCATCTCAAAAAAAAAAAAAAAAAAGAGGGGTGCCTGGGTGGCACAGCGGTTAAGCGTCTGCCTTCGGCTCAGGGCACGATCCCGGCATTATGGGATCGAGCCCCACATCAGGCTCCTCCGCTGTGAGCCCGCTTCTTCCTCTCCCACTCCCCCTGCTTGTGTTCCCTCTCTCGCTGGCTGTCTCTATCTCTGTCGAATAAATAAATAAATTCTTTAAAAAAAAAAATAGCCATCTCTTCCATAGCTGGGTTCATAAACATAACTGTTCTCTAAAATGAAATGTTTAATGGAAGCACTCATCTGAAAATTTTCAAACACAAGACTACTAGTTCCTTAAGGAAGTAATTTTGTCTTAACTGCTTTAGTCCATAATCCAGCACAGTTCCTAGCATGTAGTTGGATGCTCAAAAACTCTTTTTTAAGTAAATGAGTCAAAATGATGTTCTTTTTGTCCAATGATTTTGACATAATGGATTATAATAGCCAGCAGTTACTGAGGGTTTGTTATATGCCAGGCACTTGTGACCACTTATTAAATATTAACTATTTTAATTCTCAGTCCTATAACAGCTGGACTATTATTATCCCCATTTTATAGATGGGGAAACTGAAGTATACAGAGAGGTTAAGAAACTTGCTCAAGATACATAACTCCCATTTAGGTAGAGCTAGGATTCAAACTAGGCAAATTGCCCCCCAGCCTCCTCACATAATCATGACATTACCCTATCTCTCTGAACTGATAAGATCAAAAATTGAAGCAGATTCCAAATATTTTCAATTGTAGCTGGTTGCCCATTAAAAAGATTTCATGTGGGTCCAATTTGTTCTTGCCATCTTAAAATAATTTAAAACTAGGACATAGTATACCCTGGAGCTGGCTTAAAATAAACAAAATATTAAATCGGTCAAAAGTAGTTATTTGAAATTTAAAATGTTTGAATACTTTTTAATAGTATTTACTAAATTCATCTTGACTTTTGTTTTGTCCTAAAAATAATCAAGCCATTTTCTTTACTAAATTGTTTTTACATATCATTTTCTGAAGACAAACAAAAGCAGAATGCATCATAGAACTGAGGAAATAAAATGTACTGTCATATCTACAGAAATGTGAAGGAACAGAAGAGTTTTTGACTTGAATTACATGGATTCAGTCCACTAATTTACTTAATATATATAGACAATGAAAATTGAGATAAATTACAGGTAGAAAGTGCAATGGAGAAAATTGTGTGCAGAGGTCATGGTGGAGAGTAAAGTGAGGTCACTTAAGTTATGTGGCTGGATTAGATTTTAGTCCCCACCCTTATCTGGACGGAGGCTTTGGATCCTACCCATTAATTTTCGTGAGGTGAAGGGTGTTTGCCAAAAGACAGCTTTGGATGCACTGGAGCCTGGAAAAGAGATGAGAAATAGGAGACTCTGTGCCACCTTGACCCCAATGAGCTCCAAGAAAAACACTTGAGCCAAAGGCGAGCAGGGGCTTTTTCTCCATTTCTCTGATGAAAACATCTGGCACACTGAGGACTCTTCTAATGCCCCCTGGATTGGCAGATTTTGAGGCTCATTTCCTACAGTCAGGCCAAGAGCCTTAAAAAAGAGAAGAAGCAGAAGATGCTGTGGATAATAGTGATTAATGTTTATGGAACACTTAATACACGTCAGCATTCTCCAACTACTCCAGATGCTTTCTCTCACTTAATCTTGAAACAATGGATAAAGAAAATGTGGTTCATATATACAATGGAATATTACTCAGCCATCAAAAAGGATGAATACCCACTATTTGCATTGACATGGATGGAACTGGAGCGGATTATGCTAAATGAAATAAGTCAAGCAGAAAAAGACAATTATATGTGGAGCATAAGGAATAGCGCAGAAGACCACAGGGGAGAGGAGGGAAAAATGAATGGGAAGAAAACAGAGAGGGAGACAAACCATGAAAGACTATGGACTCTGGGAACCAAACTGAGGGTTACAGAAGGGAGGGGGGTAGGGGGATGGGGTAACTGGGTGATGGGCATTAAGGAGGGCATGTGTGGTGATGAGTACTGGGTGTCATATGCTACTAATGAATCATTGAACACTACATCAAAAATTGATGATGTACTATTTACTGGCTAATTGAACATAATAATAAAAATAAAATAAAATAAAATAAAAATAAAACATTAAAAAAAAGAATGAATGAATGAACCATAAGACTTTCTAAAGCAAAATTGGTCCCCTAGTCAATACTTTTTACCTCCTTTCTCCTTCAGCATCCAAAATGTCTTCAACTGGATAATTTTTCAAATAAATCATATGCTCTGATTCCCAATGGTTATTAAATAATGCATGTATATTGTTAAAAGTTTAAGAAATGCTAAAGAGCAAAAGGCAGAAAAAATATACCAGAACCCTCCCACCCAGAGGTAATCATTGGTAACATTTTGGAATATGTGTGTATGACTTTTAAAGTTTATTATGGAAAAATTGATTTTGTTTTGCTTTGTACTATACATAGTCCTTGACAATCAGTTGAATTAAACTTCACATATCATGGGGGAAAAAAAAAGAAAAGAAACAATCCTCACTTCCCAGATAACAAGCTAAAGTTTAGAAAAGTTAAGCAACTTGCCCAAGATCACACAGCATGTCTACAGCAGCACCAGGATTCGAACCCAGGTAGTTTAGTTCCAGAGCCCGCTCTCTTAAAAAGGGAAATCTGGAGGGAGAATGGACCCCTGGTAGACATGGATTTTATGATTCCACATAAAAATACTTCCTAACAATTTCCAAGAATACTTTCAGGGGTAGTGGAGTAGCAGCGGTAAGGGAATTTTCTGGAATGCTGACATCCTGCTTGAGCAGATAGGACAATGTGCCAGCAGGATTTGAGCATAAATTCTAATGTGAACTCATTATTTCCACAGACTAATGAGGTCTAGCAGTATTTGGACAATACACATTTCATGTATTTTATATTTTGGGAGAAGAAAGCGTTTAGACATTGGCAGAAATTAGTCAATACTGCTGCACATGTTCAAAATTTCAGTAGTGAAGTAGCAGGCTAGCTAGAAAACTAAACAATATGATTCATCTAGACTAAGGCTTTGGCTTGAAAGTCAGGGGACCAAGTGCTTATTCAATAAAGCACTTGTACAAACATAATGAGAAGATCTAACATAGAATGTCCAGTGAATTTCAGTTAGCCACTGACATGAAAAGGAATAAGGCAGTCTGTAGCAAGTCTGACCAGATTATGCTCAAAAAATTCCATCTGTAAATCATTTTTCACTTGGGAAACATATCCCTTAAAGAAAATATTAAAAATGGTGATTGGATATTGGGCCTGGTCATCTACAGAAATCTATTTAACTTATAAAAAAGTATTTGAAATTCAGTTTTGGAAGCACTTTGAAGTGTACTGCCATTACAAGTCTTTCCTTTTCACCTTAAATCATTTTTGGAACAAGGCAGGACTTAAGTAGGTATAAATAAGTATGATTTCTGTGGGAGAATGTATGGGGAAATCCAACTTAGTGATGCTGCAAACACATTTTGGCCCATCTTTTAAGCAGTGAGTCTGGAGATTTTCCTGCTCATAAGTGAAGGTAGGGAAGCTCGTGGGGCAATGACTGAAGCGAAACAGAAATCTTTTGCCTTTGTATGTGTGTGTGTGTGTTTTATATAAAGATTTTATTTATTTATTTGACAGAGAGAGAGAGAGACAGCCAGTGAGAGAGGGAACACAAGCAGGGGGAGTGGGAGAGGAAGAAGCAGGCTCCCGGCAGAGGAGCCTGATGGGGCTCGATCTGAGAACCCTGGGGTCAGGCCCTGAGCCGAAGGCAGACGCTTAATGACTGAGCCACCCAGGCACCTCTTTGTGTGTTAAAAAGAGGAAAGCAGCCTGCTTAGCCACGTTCTACAGTCAAATATTAAGACTATTCTAATAAGAGTGTAGATTTGGAGAGAGGCAGATTTTAAATGACAGACTATCAGCGCCTGGATCAAACTGGCCTGAAGCTATTACTTTCGTACATTTCAGTTCTGTGACAGTAAATTAAATACCGAGTTTTGTTTCTCAGTTTGCTCTGAGTCATTTAATTTGCATTTGAAAGTCTGGAGGAATAGTGATGCTCTAAGGGTGCAAAGAACTGGGTGGGAACTTCTGTTGGGGTGAAGAACAGGGATGGTATGGAGAGGGAGAGCAGTATACTGGGTGATAATTCAGCCTTTCAGATGGTCCTTGGAGGCAGGAAAGAGGAGCAACAGGAGCTAGAAGATTGCACTTAGCGATACATAGAGTCTCCTTATCAGACATCCCTCGCTTTTCCCCTTTTCACCCCTGGGATTTCCCAGGAAAAACTGGCACTGGAAAGAAAAGAGAACAGGACTAGTTCAGGAATCAGTATGCTGTAGGCAGGGGTGATGGGGGTTTCTCCAAACACTGGGGCAAAGTTTGCAGCTGCAGCAGTAGAGTAGACGAAGACTGGTAAGAAAAGTTCCTCTTGCAGCTCTATCCTTTGCAGATACTTTTATTATAAGGCTGCATAGAAATAGATTATTGGTAACTCAAGAACTGAAAGAAAAAAAAAGGCATATGTGCAACCCTATTAGATGGTCACATTACAAAAATAAACTCTTCGCTCAAGATGATTTAAATATCTAAAGAAAACAAGAGGATCTCAAGACCCAATTTTTTGAGACTTTAGGTAACCTCATTTTGTGTCACTGACACAGCCCAATAGTCCACAGAAAACATGTGAACTACACAGAGGGGAACCCTTACTTTCCAAAACTCAAGAAGCAAATAAAGATCTTCTCGTGGATTTATTAAAATCCAACAGGAAGTCGTTAACTATAAGCATGGAAGAACGTATGTCAACAGCAGACATACATTTGCAACACTATTAACGGTCCTATACCAGTTTTTTGGGAAGTATTTCCAACTACAACAAAGTAGCCTGGGGATAGGTAGGGACGTTACTCTGTAGTGCAGGCTTTAGGAATATCCAGCAAAGAGCAGAAATTTAAGGAAAGTTGGAAAATTCTTGAGGAACTCCATAATGATGGCTAAAGATAAAATTACTACCTCTGTGTTACAATAACCTGTGGAGGAATTTTTCAAAACCAGAGAAAGAGTGAAATAGCCAAGAGGAGCATCTATAAACGTTTTTTAAAAATGCAAACAGAAAAATAGGAGAGAAAACACAATAAAAAGGATAATTCCCAGGATTGAATTTAATAGCTTACCAAATCTACTGAATTTACTAATAGGGCTTTACTTTTCTAGTAAGAATGGGAATCACCTGCAATTACAAATTAAATCTCAATATAGAGACATTGCAGCATTTAAAAGAGAAAACACGTGATACGTATGAAGATGAGAAGTCCATGTGCCTCTGTGTTTAAGTGTTAATTTGATTTGGGAAACTTTTATGCACTTAATAATTACCCCCTTTCTCCTCGTTAATTGGTTCCCTACCCCCACCAGCACCTCCCAACAGAGGAGTAAAATGAATTTCTTTAGCGCTATGTTTAGAATTGTTAACACCTCCTATGAAGTTATATTCTTTGGGTGGTAGAGAAGAATCCCTGGCTTAAGGCAAATAATATTTTATCAGATTCCAGGCATGGTTTTGGGTTAAGTCAAACCTGTTAAGCTTACTACAAAAAAACTAAAATAGCAGAAGGGGGAAAAATATTAGCAAATTATTTGAAAAGAGATAAGAAAGCTGAACTCAGGGTTATATAGTAGTAATTCCAAAGACTATACTTTTACCACCTTAAAGGTTGGTAAATCTTTAAAAACTACTTCAGGTGATGTCAGCAAGATGGCAGAATAAGAATTTTATGTTGTCATTTTGCCACAGTGCATCAGTTTTCACCAACACCCCAGATGTGAGTATCTTTGTGGGAGAAGTTCAGCAGAGAAGTTCCAGCACATCACTGGAGCAAAAAGTCACAGAGCAGACTCATTGAAGAAGGAAAAAGGAACAATTTCACTTTAGCTATAATCACTCTTCCTCTAAAGTGGCACAGCTCAATGCCAGGAAAGACTCCCTCAGTCCTTCATCCCTCCCGTGGTAGAATGTGAGAGGCTACTGAGTGCCCAGGTTTCCTAGTTGTGTGGGACACTGCCTAAGTGACCCACCTCTTTCTCGTCCTACCCGGAATTCTGAGGGGATCAGCATGGTTGAGTGGCTGGGAGACCCTGGGATCATGGAAGCGTGGAAGGGACTTAGAGCGATCAGAGCTTGTAGCTTGACAGCCATGTATCCCACTACAGCTTCGTAGACTTCATCAAGAAGCCTGCCCGTGAGCCACTGAGGATGCTTTACTTATGGACCCCCCCAACTGGCCAGTGGGTACCCTCAATGCTCTTCATCACACCTCACCTTCCTCCCAAGGCCCGTGGCCATTTCCTTGAGTGCACTCCTGCAGACAGTGAATGTGATCCTTTGTAAATAGCTAGGGAGCATGAATAGAAAGCCAGCCTGACTGCAGGATGGGGAGTAGATGCGCAAACTTGAGTATTTCAGGGCACTGCTTTAGAAAAACAAATGGGAGGGTCTCAGCATGGAAACTTAATAGGATGGCAAGACAACTCAAATAGGCTTGAGGGATCTTTTCAGAGTTAATGAAAATATTCTAAATAATATATAATAATATTCTAAAATTGTGGGGATGGTTGAACAACTCCGTAACATTACTAAGAGTCATTGAATTGCACACTTAAAATGGGTGAATATTTTGGTATGCAAATTGCTCCTCAATAAAGTTATTTAAAAATCAACTGATTGACTTCAAATACATAACTATTCCATTTACACTAAAAAGACAATGCATAAAGTAATTTGTGATTTTTTTTTAAAGATTTTATTTATTTATTTGACAGAGAGAGAGACAGCCAGCGAGAGAGGGAACACAGGCAGGGGGAGTGGGAGAGGAAGAAGCAGGCTCCTACCGGAGGAGCCTGATGCGGGGCTCGAGCCCAGAACCCTGGGACCACACCCTGAGCTGAAAGCAGACGCCCCTAATTTGTGATTTTTTAAGGGTGGAGAAAAGAGGGTTAGGGGTTTTAGACTTTTGTTAGTAGGAACTCTATATGCAAATGTGTGCCTCATTTCACAGATTGAGAAATTGAGGATGACTCTGGGAGAATCCCGTGTGTGCCAACCTATTCCAATGAGACCTTGATCGGTGCCAGCATTACCGGACAGAGAAAGCCAAGGAAAGAATCACTGTGGGAAGCACAAGGCAGAGATTAGAGGCAGCCATTTTAGTTTTGTTTCAAATCAGCACACATTTGGATGTTTTTAATACCGAACATTTTATTAAATGCAAGCAGCTCACTGGGCCAGAGAGAATCCTGAACTATTTGTGGCCTCCAGCTCCCTGGTCTGAAAAATTGGAGTGAATATCCGTTCATTCTAGGTGAGGCTTAAGAACTTCTCTGAATTTATGAAATTGGAAACAGATACTTGAATCGCTTGATAGCATTATTCATCCATAACGTGGACATAAGTGTTTTCGGTATATTTTCCCTTGAAGTTGAGTAATGTAAAAGTGAATCCCTAGCATATTCTAGACAGACTCACCTGTTTATGAACCTGAGACATTCTGTGAGCTTGTTTCAATTACCTTAGCTCCAAGGCCCACCGACTCTGCGCTTTTTCTAACGGTAGCAGCATCATGTCCAGAACCCGAAATTCTGCTTTTCTGGGATGTCCTGACGGCAGAGAGTACGAAGAAATGACTTCTCTGGAATAGTTCCAGGACAGCATGCTGTCAGGGCAATCCGAGGATGATCTGCACAGTCCAGTGAAGGCTGCATAATAAATAGCCGAGGTGCTATTTTTAACTCACTCTCGTGAGTTACACCACTGGCCCTGGTAAGCTATCACAATGTGCTCAGATACATATTAAAAGTGATTAACTAAGTGTCATGGACCTGGTGACATAATATCATATCTTCAAGTTTGAAGGTTGAGTGCTGCTTCCAGAGTTCTTGCTTATAGTGCTGTTTATTCATTCTCGAATCACCTCCGTTACTTGGAGAGATGACAGAAGGAAAGCAGAGGGAAAGCAAGTCACTCAGATCAATGCCAGGTGCCCAAGTCAGTACAAAGCAAGTGACTGCCAAGGCTTCTAGAGATTCACTGTGCTAAAAATGAAAGCGCCTTTGTTTCCACTCTAAACATTTCACTGATCTATGCTTCTCTTGCACCTAAAATAGCTTGGTAATATTTATTTCTTTCAGAGACTTTCCTCCCATGGCTATTAAAATAGAGCTGCACTTAAAAATCAATACGAAGTTCATTATCTGAGAGATAAATGGTCAGGGGCATGAAATCATGAATGAGTAAAACTGTTAATATGTTACACTCCTCCTGTGCTCCCAGCCACTCTAACGTCTTTATTTTGAGTTTCCCTCATCCCTAGAACCTCTCCCCCTCCTACTTCATATTCTCCCTTCAAGCTGGACAAATTTCAAACATGGGCCAAGTGGATGAGCCGTTTTAAGCACGTGTGCATTCCCAGTTCCCCTGAAAGAACTCATACCTCCGAACAGTGGTGAAGGAAGGAGGCAATGAAATACCCAAGTGGTGTCAGAAGGAAAGGGTCGAAAGTGTCGTGCAGAGGTGTGAAGGCCTCTGTCATCACCTGGAGTCTACTTCACGGCTCTCTCACAGGTCTTCAGTTCGGGGATTGACTGGAGTTGTCACAGCACTCAGTGATCCATGCTTCTCTTCATTGATCATTTACCAGCCTTTATAAGACTCTCTAAATTACCATTTCTGAACTGCTTAGGAGATATCAAACCACCTGAAGTTGTGGGAACAAGGATATCCTTGCAACGTTGTGCCTTTGGGCTAAAGCAAACCTCTAGGACAGGTTTATTTCAACCCCTCGGCCCACTCAAAGCCTAATGCGTCCTGGGTGCAAGTCCAGCCTAACAACAAGGAGTTCTCTGTGTGCTCTGAAGTTCCCTTCATTGACCTGAACATGTGAAGCTGCTAAAGGGAAGCCAGAAATCTCTTAGTGCTGGCTGGGTGCCCACCAGGTGTGCACTGAGGTCCTAGCACGATTAGTCCAGTCCCAACTGGCATTAGTCAAGTAGGTTTAAATACTTTGACCTGGAGTAAAAGGAATTAAACTCGGGTATTTGGATTTCTAAGAAAGAAAACCCTATGATATTTGCAGAGGCAGGAAGTGACGAGTACTAACTCTGAAATCATACTGGATTAAATCCCAGCTCCCCAGTTTTATGAGCTTGAGCAACTGTCTAACCTTTCAACACCTCAGCTTGCTCAGCTATAATACTGTGGTAATACAAAACTCTCCTTCATAGAGTCATTTTGATGATTCGATGAGACTGTGTATGTAAACTGCTTATCCTAGAGCCCGGCACATAATAATTTCTCAATAAATTCTTGTATGTATTAGCGTGAGTATGAATATTTGTGTCATTTGTATTACTTGGTGATGGTTGAAAGTATGAGAGTCAAGATTCCAAAGAACAGATCAATAGCTCCTCTGTGGATTCTATGGACTGCATCTCGGATAAAGCCCGTGTGCATCACTGGGAAATCAATCCTATTGCCATGCAGCCTGCAGCTTGACTAACTGCCCTCTGAGAAAAGTTTCTGTCCTCCAGCCATCCGTAGCCAGTTGCCTGCAGCCCTCTAGGGAGAAGTTTTGAGATGCATTGGTTCACCTAGAATATTCCAAATGGAGTAAAAGAGCATGAAAGTGGTGCTTCTTAGCTAAGACAGGGCAACAACCTAAGTGTCCATCAACAGACGAACAGATACAGAAGACTTGCAATGTGTATATATAGACACATATTGTACTGTTTCTAAGAGTTCATTTTTTTTAGATTCCACATATAAGAGAGATCATACAGTATTTGTCTTTCTCGGACTTATCTCACCTATCATAATGCCTTCAGAATCTACCCATGTCTCTGCAAATGGCAGGATTTCTTTCTTTCTCGTGGTTGAATAACATTCCGTCGTGTATGTATATACACAACCACATCTTCTTTATCCATTTATCCATTGATGGACAGTTAGGTTGTTTCTATATCTTGGCTATTGTGAATAATGCTGCAATAAACATAAAAGTGAAGATATCTTTTTTTTTTTAAGATTTTATATATTTATTTGACAGAGAGAGACAGTGAGAGAGGTAACACAAGCAAGGGGAGTGTGAGAAGGAGAACCAGGTTTCCCGCCCAGCAGGGAACCCGATGTGGGGCTCGATCCCAGGTCCCTGGGATCATGACCTGAGCCGAAGGCAGATGCTTAACGGCTGAGCCACCCAGGCGCCCCTGAAGATATCTTTTTGATATCCTCCTTATATCCTTTGGATATAAGTGGGATCGCTGGATAATATTGTATTTTATTTTTAATTTTTTGAGGAACCTCTATACTGCTTTCCAGAGTGCCCACCAACATGCACAGAGTGTTGCCCTTCTCCAAAACCTAACACTTATTATCTCTTGTCTTTTTGATAATAACCATTCCAACAGGTGTGAAGTAATACCTCATTATGGCCTTTTAAAAATATTTTTTAAAGAATTTATTTACTTGTCAGAGAGAGAGAGAGAACAAGCAGGGGGAGCAGCAGGCAGAAAGAGAAGCAGGCTCCCCACAGAGCAAGGGCCCTGATGTGGGACTCCACCCCAGGACCCTTGGATCATGACCTGAGCAGAAGGCAGATGCTTAACAGACTGAGCCACCCAGGCATCCCTCATTATGGTTTTGATTTGTGTTTCCCTCATGATTAATGAGGATGAGCATCTTCTCATGTACCTGTTGGTCATTTGATGTCTTTGGGAAAATGTCTATTCATTCGCTCTACACATTTTTTAACCAGATATTTTTGTTATTGAGTTGTATGAATTCTTGCTATATTTGGATACTAATCCCTTATCAGATATATGCTTGTGCAAATATTTTCTCCCAGACGATAGGTTGTCTTTTCATTTGTTCATCGTTTCTTTTGCTGTGCAGAAGCTTTTTGGTTTGAGATAGTCCTACTTGTTGATTTTTACCTTTGTTGCTAATACTTTTGGTATCATACTCAAAAAATTATTGCCAAGACCAATGTCAAAGAGACTTTTCCCTGTTTTCTACTAGGAGTTTTACAGTTTCAGATCTTATATTTAGGTCCTTAATCTATTTCAAATTCATTTTTGTGAGCAGTATAAAATAGGGGTCCGATTTTATTCTTCTTCTAGTTTTCCCAACATCATTTGTTGAAGAAACAACCCTTTCCCCATTTAGTATTCTTGGCTCCCTCGTCAGATATTTGTTGACCATATAGGTGAGGGGTTATTTCTGAGCATCTATTCTGTTCCATGTGTCTATTTTTATGCCACTATCATAGTGTTTTGATTACTATAGCTTGTAATATAATTTGAAATCAGAAGTGTGATGCCTCCAGCTATGTTCTTCTTTCTCAGGGTTTCTTTGTCTATTTCGGGTCTTTTGTGGTTTCATACAAATTTTAGGATTGTTTTTCCTATTTCTGTGAAAAATACCATCAGGATTCTGTTAGAGATTACATTGAATCTAGAGACGGCCTTGGGTAGTATAGACATTTTAACAATTTTAGTTCTTCTGACCTATGAACACAGGGTATCTTTCCATTTGTTTATGTCTTCTTCAGTTTCTTTCATCAAAGTCTTATCATTTGCTTTGCACAAATCTGACATTCCTTGATTAAATTTATCTCTAAGTGTTTTATTCTTTTATTTATTTATTTATTATTTTTTGCTGGTCTCTGAATGATATTGTTTTCTTCATGTCTTTTTCAGATAGTTTGTTGTTAGTGTAGAGAAATACAACTGATTTTTCTTATATTGATTTTATGTCCAGGAACTTTTCATTGTATATTTTTTATATTTATAAGATCAAGTCATCTGCAAATAAACACAATTTTACTTTTTTCTTTCTGATTTAGATTCCTTTAATTTCTTTATTTTGCTTGATTGCTCTAGATGGGATTTCCAGTGCTATGTTGAATAGGGGTGTGTGTGTGTGTGTGTGTGTGTGTGTGTGTGTGTGTGTGTCTAGTGAGAATATTTAAGATCTACTCTCAGCAATTTTCAAGTGTTGTCACAGTAGTTGACACAGTATTGTCAACTAAAGTCACCATGCTATACATAGATTTCCAGAAACTCATTCACTTATAACTGGAAGTTTGTATGCTTTGACCACCTTCACCCATTTGACCTACCCCACCCCCTAACTCTTGCCCCTGGCAACGACCAATCTACTCTCTGTTTCTGTGAGTTCTTTTTTTTTTTTTTTACTCCACATATAAGTGAGCTCATACAGTATCTGTCTTTCTCTGTCTGTATCCTGCAACTTTATTGAACTCATTTATTAGTTCTAACAGTTTTTTGGTTGATTCTTTAGGGTTTTCTATATAGAAGATCATGTCATCTCATAATAGAGGTAATTTTACTTCTTCCTCTCTGATTTCAAGGCCTTTTATTTCTTTTTCTTGCTTGCTTGTTCTGGCTAGGACTTCCAATATTATGTTGAATAGGAGGGATGAAAGTGGGCATCCTTGTCTTGTTCCTGATCTTAGAGGAAACACTTCGATCTTTCACTACTGAATATGATGTTAGCTGTGGCATATCACATATGACCTTTATTATGTTGAGGAATATTCCCTCTATCTCCAGTTTATTGAGAGTTTTTATCATGAAAGGATATTAAATTTTGTCAAATGTTTTTTCTGCATCTATGGGGGTTGATCACATAAGTTTTATCTTTCGTTCTATTAATTCTATTAACTAACAAATTGATTTGCATATGTTGAACAATACTTACATCCCAAAATGAATCCCACTTGATCATGGTGTATGATCCTTTCAATGTGCTGTTTAATTTGGTTTGCTAGCATTGTGTTGAGAGTTTTTGCATCTATATTAATCAGGGATATTGGCCTGTAGTTTTGACTTTGTCTTATTTGACTGTTGTATCAAGGTAACTCTGGCCTACTGAAATAAGTATGGAAGTGTTCCCTCCTCTTCAATTTTTTGTAAGAGTTTGAGAAGGACTGGCATTAATTCTTCTTTGACTGTTTGGTAAAATTTACCAGTAAAACCATCTGGTCTTGGGTGAGCATCAGGATTTGAAAAGTTCCCTAAGTGATACAAATATGCAACCAGGGTAGAGAACCACTATTTGAGAGCCTTCATATCTCTCTTCAGAATAAAACAGTGCTTCTCCCCACTTCTTCCTTTACCCTACTGCTAGAGAATCTTTCTAAAATAAAAATCTGTTTTTGACATTTCCTTAGTTTTACTGTGTCCCTCTGGCTCCCCATACATCCCAAATATGGATATTCTTCATTATCCATCTCCCCAACTATACCTCCTCCACTTCCCCATCATACCACCACACTGGGTAGCCATACTAACCTAAGTGGCATTTCTCAGGTGAGCCTCAGACTTCCATGCCTGATATATCCCATTTCTTCGGTCTAGAATACATGGTCCCACTGGTGCATTTGACTAACTCTAACTTCTCCTTCAAGATTCATTTTCCTCTACATAGAGAGATGCCTGAGAATGAGAGGAAGGAAATGGTCTGTAATTGTATCTAACAGGTTCTATTTCATTTATATTTTAATAAAATCCTAACAAAGATCCAACTTGGTCACCATCTCTACTGGCCCCCTCTTCAGTACTCTCTGAGCACAGTGTAAAAAAAAAATTTTTTTTTAAGATTTTTTATTTATTCATTTGACAGAGATAGAGACAGCCAGCGAGAGAGGGAACACAAGCAGGGGGAGTGGGAGACGGAGAAGCAGGCTTCCAGTGGAGGAGTTTGATGTGGGGCTCGATCCCATAACTCCGGGATCACGCCCTGAGCCGAAGGCAGACGCTTAATGACTGAGCCACCCAGGGGCCCCTAAAAATTTTTTCAATAAATCAATCAAGCTGCATAGTAACTTAAACTTAACCTTGTAAAGTTAGGATCAGGGTCTAATTCATCTTCTTACCTGTAACAGAATCAGAATCTAAGGTATATAGCTGCTGTAGAAAAATATAACTTTGTCTATCGAATGAATGAATAAAGCAAGCACAGGAGTCTACAAGGACCTCATTCCACTCCTGGCAAGATCTCTTTCCATCCATGGTATGCTTCTGTGACATAACACTGTACCCAGCTTTAGATCAGGACTTTGAAAGCACGTGTGGTATCAGAATCACTGTGGGGTAAGGAATAGAGTCCTCAAATCTAGAGATTTCAATCCATCTATGGCAGTTGAGGGCAAAGTAAACTAAAGGCTCGGGTGTCTTCACGAAGGCCTCCTCTAGAAAGTGAGAGGAGACTTGTGTACCTACCTCAGAATGAAATATATAGATTTTTTTTTTAATTACTCACTTTCTTCTCAGAATTAGAGACTTGCCACAGGGTATTTCCTGCTATATTCCTGCCTGCCTTTTATAATCAGCCTGAAGTTGTGGAGATCATTGCCCTCCAATCAACTAGTAACCTCCAATCAACTAATAAAGCCCATATCCAGATAGTGTGATCACACCAGCCCCCTTAGGACTCATGGGTACACAATGGGAAATTAAGCAGACCAGTGACCATTTTCAGACCATATCTACACTTTTTCTCTCCTGAGTGAATAGCTCCTCTGAGACTTATAAGCATAGCTAAAAGTGACTCATGTTAAATAGAGAAGTTTCTTTTAAAATGAGAATGTAGAAAGGCATTATTAGTTTCCTTCTCAGTGAATAACAGTGAACATTTTATCCTAACCACTAAGAATCAAAGCCCAAAATACATCTGTCTCTTAGGAGAAAAGCCACTGACAAATCACTGGATAAGTTTTATACTTTTAAGGGTGATAATTTCACATTAGAAATTTTGTTCCTTTATCCTTTTATCCAAATTCCTTTAATCCAAAGTAGGCACTGTTTCCAATCAACTTAAAGTCAAATATCTCAGCATCAACCTTGAATTCCTTGAATTAAATAGGACCTTTCTTCAAAGGATAGTCCTCGTCTATGATTTATTAGACCCAAATCTGTTCCATCACTTCTCTTACACTTGCAAGAATCCTTCCCCCAAGAAAATCAGTGGACACTGAAATCTCGACCACAGGGCCAATGCACTTTACACTCGTTCTATCCCTGTTAGAAGGGCAGGAAGTAGAGGCTGGGTGCCATGTGGTCAGGGCCAAAGCTCTAGGCTGAGCACTTGCCTCTAGAGCTCTGTCTCTCCTGGATTGTGAGTCATGGTTAATGATAGCATCTTTTCTTCATAACATACATGGCAAGAAGCCAGAACTCTCTAGTAATTCGCATTTTACATGAAGACACAGCCCAGCAAAGTCAGAAGGGACTGTGTGCTGAAGGGACATCAGGAGACTCCCATCAAGAGAAAAACAGGCCAGTGGCCCACTACCAGACCCAGTTTCTCACTACCAGACCCTTTTGACAAGTCCGCCCATGAATAAACAGTCTATGCACTGGGGCTGCTGAATGGCCAGAAAAAGACACAGAGCTACCACCTGCTGACCTCAAATCATCACTGACTCTGAATGCTTGAAAAAGTAACATCCATCCAACTTGACTCAATCCAGTGTTGAGTAGGAGAAAGAGCATGGGTTTTGGAGCTTATGACCTTAGGTCCAAATCCTAGTTTTGTACTTTTTATTGCTTTTCATTTTAGGTATATCTATTCATCTTTATATGTCTAGGCTTCAAGTCTATAAAGTGAGGTCTAAATGAAATGAAATATATAGACTGCCTAGGATAAACAGCAGTCACACATTCCATGTGTGGGAACCTCATTTCATATCCAAACTTGCTCACACTCCTGGCACAGGAATATCACAACCCTGTGTCTGTCTATAAACATGAGTGTGTTCATATATACCCAAATAATCAATTTCAGATTTTCTTCCGAATCCCTGCAAATCACAAATCATCAGTGAAGCCATCATGGAAGCCCAGAAGACATGCTGCAGCAAAGCTCACACGTTCCCTTTATACACAAACTCAAATACAGTTCATTACAATACTGGGCCTGTATGGAGAACAAAGACTGGATGACGCATATTTTCTTTGTAGGCCAGTGACATAGCTCTTTCTTTAAGATTTTATGTATTTATTAGAGAGAGAGAGAGAGAGAGAGAGAGCACAAGCAGGAGGAGCAGCAGAGGGAGAGCGAGAAGGAGAAGTAGGCTCTCTGCTGAGCAGGGAGCCCGACGCAGAGCTTGATCCCAGGACCCTGGAATCATGACCTGAGCTGAGGGCAGAAGTGTAATGGACTGAACCAGCCAGGCATCCCAGTGACAGAGCTCTTAAAACAAATTATATTTTCCTGCCAAACACCAAAAGACAAAAAACAAAATTTATAGGTTGACCTGAGTCCATTCCCTGAATTGTTCCTCTGGGTTCTTCCTCCTCAACTAAGGTTCCGGTTGGGAGTCATTTCATGTGGGAAATCCCTGGGCCGCTACCTCAGCTACAGAGAGATTCCAGTGGCAATGGCAGGAGCAATGGCACCACCCTGGGGCTGTTATTCATACATGTGTATTGTGCCCCTGCCCATTCTTTGGATATGAACCATTATGGGATGTTTGTATTTATGGGTCTACTTAATGTGTGGGCTTAGATTGTTTGACTGACAGTAGCCTCACGAATATCTCCTAAACACTCAAATCATATGCCAAATAAACATATTACTCTTGCACGTTAAGGAGGAGGTGGTATGGTTCTAGACACAGATCAAGATATTTTCACAAGGGCTTGGCTGGGGTGCAGAGGATGGCAAAGACTGTCACACATCTGAAGAGGCTGTGTTTACTATTGGCACGTGTCCTATGGCTCCTTGTATATGCCTCAGAAGGAAGTACGGCCAGCAGGCCTTTCTTTGCGTTCACATGAAAACGAGACAGTGAGTGGCAAAGGCCAGGCATCTCACATCGCAGGAGCTCGTGTCACAGTCTGCTCTGCTCTTGGACTGAGTTGATACCATCCAAGATGCCGGTTCTCATCGTGGCCCCTTCCCTTCAGATCCGTGAGTGGTCACCTTGTGGACTTCTGCTATGGAAAAGCTATGTGATAGAAGCCCAGTTAATAGGGGAAGAGAGAGACAGACGAGGAAAACCTTCGAAGGAAGAGTCTGAAGACTAGTGCCCGACAGGCAGTCCGGTGGCCACGCAGCTCTGCTGTGCTTTTGCGTTTTTCGTTAACTGTGAAAGCATGCCGAGTGGGAGATGCTAGCCGGGATCAAACTGTAGCATCGACTTGCCTCAGCAAAGTTGTAAAGTTTCTCCCCTTCCTAACGAGTACAGGGGAACCTGAGAGAGGAAAACGGGAAAGGCAGGGAGAGGAAAGGAAGGAGAGGAGGAGCTGAGGAAGGGTTCTCCAATAGTTAAGTGCTGCCTGAAGTCAGTACAGCTCTCTGCAAGTCATGATGGAAGAAAAACTCTTATGCTTGGGGCGCCTGGGTGGCACAGCGGTTAAGCGTCTGCCTTCAGCTCAGGGCGTGATCCCGGCGTTATGGGATCGAGCCCCACATCAGGCTCCTCCGCTATGAGCCTGCTTCTTCCTCTCCCACTCCCCCTGCTTGTGTTCCCTCTCTCGCTGGCTGTCTCTATCTCTGTCGAATAAATAAATAAAATCTTAAAAAAAAAAAAAAAAAAAAGAAAAACTCTTATGCTTCATTTAATTTCCAGTTTATTTTCATTCTGACAGTCCGTTGTTACTTTCAAGAAAGACTACTCCATTCTGTTTATGACAATGCATTTTTGGGTACAAGTTAAACTTAGAAGTCCTGATCGAAGCTTTGGGAACTGAGCTTGCAGGGGGGTCCCAGCATGGATTCCTTTATGAGGTCTGGGAGGGCCACTTTTACAACCATCTATGTCATATTGATGCCTCGTCCTTAGAATCCCACGAGAAGAGCAACAGCTGAGAAAGGAATAAAGCTGGTGGTTGTTGACTTAATGGGAAGCCAGGGAATGTGGCTCTCCACCCATCTTCACGAGCTTGAGTGCAGCGCTGTAACAAAGCAGTGGGTAGGAGCAACCAGGAGAGCTCATCCTGCCTTCCAGACTAGATATCACCAAGTCTGCAAACAACAGAAGTGATATTAATCTTTTATATCGACATGGGACTTTACAGTACACAAAGAACATTTTGTATATATATATAGAGAGAGACGTATTTATATATACATGGATAATATATAAATATACATAAATATACGTATATATGTATATGTGTGTATGTATGTACATATATATATGTATGTATGTGTGTGTATATATGTATACACATATTTATCCCCATAAAAACTCTTGGAACTAGGGATCTGTATTCCTTATTGTACAGATAACAAAGATGGGGCTCAAATAGGTAAAGTGATTTGTCTGATGTCAGAGAGATAGTAAGAGGTAAGGCTGGGACAGGAACTCAGATCCGATATCAAGTCCAATGCACTTTGCATTTGCATTATACCAGGGAAACTGAGGCATTGAAAGAGGTTATCCAAGGGAACGTGATTGGTTGGAAGCAGAACTCAAACTAAACAGATTCCTCTGAGATGATAGATTTTAGGGAGGGAGAATGGGATTGATTGGTAAGGTTTGGTGGGCATTCCCCACTCCATGACACACTCACCTTTTGGAAATCAAAAGGAACATAGGCTTAGAATAGGAGAAAGAAGAGAAAATGCAACTGGTCACTCATGTCCTCCCCACAGCTTCTTCATATAGCCATAAGGAAAGTTCTTCCCAGGATTTTTGTCATCTCACAGGTTAAGTTTGAACAGCACAGTCAAAAGGTTCAAGGTGAAATTGAGCTTACCCATGATAGTTTCAGCCTGATCCTTCCTCGCCAGCACCAGAAAGGGGTGGGGGTGGAGGGGACACCTCAGCCACTGAGGCAGGGAGTGTCACAGAAGTCCCTTGGCTTATAAATTCCTGCCGGCAATCATAGCATTTATAATGCACACCCACTGCAGCTACTAGAAATAAATTTAGTATATGTGGGGGGTGGGGGTGGTGCCTGGAAGACTTCCATTTAATTTATGAGGCTTCATGGCTAGCCACACTCATAACTAAGGTGCTATTTCTGGGATCTGACCAATTTAATTTTGTGGTTTCCAGGTTTCTTTCATTTTGGGGAAAAGTAGTTGCAGCCTTATTTGGAGTTTCCAAATTTAAAGCTGAATCCAAGTTTTTACTCTATCCTTCTATAAATGGAATCCTAATCCTTGTGAGGGCCTAGGGAAAATGTGTAAGCACGAGACTCATCTTTTTACACATTTCTACTTCCCCTCTATAAAATGGGAACAATGGTACCCACTGTAACTACCTGGCAGGTTGGGGGAGGGGCGGCATCTGCATATCACTGAATCTCACCCTTCAGGTGAGAAGAGCTTACAAAAGAGAATCTCAGACTCTTACTTTAGGAAGCTGGAAGGCTTCCCTGAGACAGAGTTGCCTAGTGGTAAAAAGCCCTGTGTGGAGAATTTATTTCTCTGATTTTTAGTTTCTTTGCCTATGTAAATGAAGCGATAGTATCTTCCTCCTAGGACTGTTGAGAGGATTAATTAAAATTATTTACGTTAACTATAGAGGACCTTGAACATTCTAAGTGTCCACTAAAGTTTAGCTATTGTCACTGTTATTAATATCACTGTTACATGGCTGCTGTGAGGAAAAGATAACGAGAGTTTACATTCATAAGAAAAAATGCACTGTGAAGCTTTGGTATATAAAAAATAAAAGCAACTGCCCATCTAGAAGATATGTTAGGGGACCATCATAATCTGATTGTAATAAACTTAAATTTTCTATACTTCAGCTCCCCTTGAAGCAAAGAATTTCATGTTTGCTTTAGGCCAGTGAAGAGACTGCTTTGTTGTGGAGGCCAAGATTGCAGAAAAAGCGCCTGGCTCCCTGGAGAGAACTTCCTGGTGATTATCTGCAAGGAAACAATGAGAGGGTCCTGCTGAATAGCTTAAGAAGGGAAACTGTGGCTATTGAAGAGCTAGTGACTTGGTTTGAGAGTCACTGTGAAGATTTAACAGGCTCAGCAGCAGTGGCGTCCCACTTGGGCCCTGGTCCTGTGAAAATGTAACCGGAGCAAGGGAAGAGTGGGCCCAAGGTGACTTGCCCAGAGTCTCTCGGCTAAGAGGGCACAAGGTCAGGAAGTAATAATGGAAGTGCTTTGGTTTCAGAACCTTTTGAGCAATACTACTGCTACTTGGACTTTCAAAACATTCTTTATGCTTTTGTCATTTTTTTAGTAGAAAAATATGGGGAAAGTAAAGTTCTAATGCCATCTTCCAGAAGAAAGGGTGGAAATTGGCTATTATCCTGTTGTGAACCTGGGGTGTCCTCATCATGCAGGAATTGCTTCAGAGAATAATTCTACCACTTGCAGGCATCCTTCAAGGGTGCCTCTCTCAGCGGGCTGTGTGACAATCCTATCAGAAGGAGGCTGAAGACTTGGTGTCATTTTGAAGTTTGGTCTCTTCAGTTCCAAGAGTTTCCTGAGGAAAGATGGTTCTACTAAGAGTTTCAAACTATAAACAAAAGATTTAATTCATCCCAAAGAGTGGAGTTATAGACCGCTATGCCCAGCACTGTGGTATCCCAACAGTGACAGCATGGCTGACTAATGAATAAATATTCTATTGTTGTTCACAGTTTCTGTTGTAACATCACTTCCTCAAGAGGGGATTTTTGTGTCTCAAAAAACTATTTAGGAAAGAACACATGATCTTGGTTGCCTATTTACAGTGGGAAGTCATTCTAGAATCATTACCGTCTCCCTGCAAGTTCCACTCTCCCTCCCCAGGGAAGCAAAAGAATAGATTTTTCAACACGAAGTCTCCGTGGAAAACTTTTCAATGATTTCCTGTCTTATTTTCTGATGCATCAGAGCAAAAGAATGTATAAAACTGTATTGATTAGGCTCAAGCATAAAGTATGCAGCAAACTTTATCACCATTTTCAAAACTGACAAAATCAAAGCAGCTTGTAAACGGACTTCATTGAGTTCAGAAAAACCTCGACATTTCCCCCACTAAAGAAACTTGTATTGTTTCCCTCCCGTGTGACGGAGGGCTTATGTTTGACAGGTTTCAAAGAGATCACCTCACCTCGCATTTTCCCTTCGGAGAACCGCAAAGGGAAGCGGCAGGCACAGCACGGTGGGTGGGGTAATTGTGACATCCCTCCCCATCCCAGGGCCATACCCAGGGACCATGCCCGGGCCACGGTCTAGGGCTTCCTGAAACCATGGAGCATCAGTCAGTGCAGGCTGGGCAAACGCGCTCCCTATTTGCAGAGCCTGCAGCGCGATGCTGTGCCACGTTCTGATTGGTTCATGTGGCAAGAACAGCATGATCTGCAGAGCATCCCATGTCAGGGCATGGCCTCTCGTGCTGCAGGTCTGTGTGCACGCTGCCCACCGGCTGGGAAACTCCGAAGAGTCTCTCTCCGTGCTAGCCTCTTAGCTCGGGCGCTCCTAAGCTAAAGAAAACCCTCGATTACATTAGAGCTCTCTTTTCCTCTCTGCCAGGTGCTAAGCAGTTATAGCTGCTGCTGCTTTTCCTGGCAAGTCTGCACCCACGGACAGAAACTCACCCCCTGAAATTCCATCTCCTCAAGAACAAAGCGATTTCTCTCTATAAATATTAGTGCTGCTTCTAGAAATATAGATTGTTTCACTGAGAAAGGGAGTCTCACATCACATCCCAGAGACCCTTGGGTTCTCCTGGAATTTCAAGAGCATTTTATGAACTAATAGGTTCCAGTTTGTGTCGCAGTATTTCATTCAGCACTTAAATCTGTCCCTTGCCTTCACAGCCATGTACTGCTTTACAGTCTAATTTCACACTCTCCTACTTTCATTGCCCTTCTTCTCCAATCACTCCATTATTTATTTAACCCTGATACAATCCTCAGGAGTCAGGCAAGCATTGTCCTCATTTTTGAGGCAGGAAAATGGAGCGGAGTGTACATGTGGGTAAGTGTATGTGTGTATGAGAAGAGAGGAGGATGCCTGTGTTCATTCACAGAACCAACTCAGAACATGGAACCAAAATACACAGCTTCCTCAAGTGGTCATTTACTATGTCCCTCTGCTGATACATAAATATATATATATGTGAATATATATGTGCGCATGTATATATGTATATATAATATGTGTGCATATGTATGTGTGTGTGTGTGCACATATACACACACACACTGCTCACCTATAAATGGTAAGCTATGAAAAATAGAAACTAAAAAAAAACTTATTCCATCTGGCTGCATACCTTGGAAACTCACCAGAGACGTATATAGTTCTATGAAGATAAACATTTTTCCTAAACCTTCTTTATTCCTTGTTTTCTTCAAGGACGTTAATGGGTGAAGAGCAAATTGATAACAAGTCATTGTAGGATTCTATTGTTCCATCATTAATTCTCCTGTGGTTTAAGCTTAGTGGTGTGTTCTTTTCCTCTGTTTCTTTTTTTTCCTTTGAAATTTCAGAGATAGAACAAGATGGAGCGGGGACGCTATCGCATTTCAAAGAGTCACTTGGCTTAATAATTCAGTCAAACACCTTCTTCATCTCCCCTCTTATCCTCAAATCCAGATAAATCCTATTGTACAAAATAATTAAACTAATTATGCCTCCATCCTATAATTACTTGACTTAAAGACTTGATTTGTTTTTAATTTCTTGAAACTATCTTAGCTAAAAGTTATATGTGATATATGAATCAGTACATATTTCAGTGTTACTTTTTCTTTTACCTTTGCTCCCCGTGACAGGCAGATATTAGCAGCTAATAGTGTTGAGTGAATTCAGTCATGCACAATGTATCATAGAAGCAGCAAGGCTACATCCAAGGAAGTGAAATGACACTGGATGACAAGAACCTTCTCGAACAATGCAAAGAAAGTAGATGAAGGATACTCTTAAAGTAAACTAGGTACCTTCATTTCGATTCCATGAAAATGGCCACCTTTATTTTCATTACCCTATATCTGTGTCACCTTTATCTGTGCTGCCTCTATTTTCATTAAGAAGAGAAGTACAGGAAGGGATGGCAGTATTAGAAATGAAGGAGGAATTTGAGAATGGCCAGATCCAGGGACAAAGCTGCAGTCTGCAGGGGACAAGTGGTTACCTCTGGTAGAAAAGCAGAGGTGGGGGGCGCCTGGGTAGCGCAGTCGTTAGGCGGCTGCCTTTGGCTCAGGGCGTGATCCCGGCGTTACGGGATCGAGTCCCACATCGGGCTCCTCCGCTGGGAGCCTGCTTCTTCCTCTCCCACTCCCCCTGCTCGTGTTCCCTCTCTCGCTGGCTGTCTCTCTCTGTCAAGTAAATAAATAAAATCTTTAAAAAAAAAAAAAAAAGCAGAGGTGGGATGAGAGAAAACCACAGGAAAGTTACAAAGTGTTAGTAATGTTCTAGTCCTTGGGGAGGATGATGGGATCGTGGATAAAAATATATATAACTGGCTTATTACATAAATTTTTGTATTATCAAATATTAAATTCCAAATTATGTCAGCTCCATCACAACTGACAGAAATGGGAAGTCAGTCTTCTACGTAAAGTTCTACTACTTTTAAAAAGTTATTATAATGTTTTAGCTGGGATTATAAAGTGGAGGATTCTTGAGAACAAAGAAGTTAGGGCAGGGCTAAAACATCCTAGTCTCCCTCTGACACTGTAACAGAAAGTATTTTTCCAAATATGTATGATAGGCATTTCATCTGTTTCACCCAGACGGCCCTTTTATATGGTTTCTTACTCCTTCCTTTCTGTTATTACTTCTACTAGCCTGTTTCAATGCCAAAAATTTTACGCATTAGAAACTAGGGCACTTTTCCCCATCTGTTATATACGAGAGTATTCCATCTGTTGCATCCACGTGTTGAGAACAATATAGCTCTCAACAATTTCATCTGAGTTCATCTAACACAACCTTTCTGATACCTAGCTGAAGACTCTTTAGAAATGGAACTTGAGACAAGTTTTTTGTTTGCAGACAAGGGGGAAATGGAAAGTTAATAAATAAATCCAAAACTGAGGCATTGTCCTGGAAAACAATATTGAATTATGGAATCTGTCAAGTCAATATGAGCTCTGGGATTTGGGAAAAGCAAGATATCCCTAAATCATTGAAACCAGAGATGTGGTTTTTGGTCCTTTCTCATCCTATAAAGTATACTACTAGCCTTCATTTGGTGGGCCCATTGTTGAGGAGTGACAGAAGCAAAATCATGCCTAAGCATGAAAAACACCAACACTGAACAACCACAAATAAGGTGGTCAGCAAACTTACTTCAAGACAACAGTAAAACTCTCTCCTAGGACAGCTGGGGATTCCTGAGCTCAGGAGAAAGTGGATTTAGGCATTTTTAGAGGAGCATGAAGATGGTAGGAACAATCTCTTCTAGAGCAAACTCTTCAAAGTTGCCTCACCATGTTAGAGAACATCATGAAACTATCCAATCTCCCCTTCTGGTTGAGGCAAGACTTGAGGATAAAATCTAGGTTGGGGCATCCAAGGGCCAGGGACAAGGCATATGAATGATCAGGACTAATTCTCAGCTTACAGATGGAGCAAGAGAGAACTAGGTTTCCATCATAAATAGAGATAGCTTTAGTGAGATCATGTGTAACTGTCAAGATCCCAGAAGGAAAAAACTCCAACTCAAATGGCACAAGCAGTTTTAATGAAAGGAATATTCATAGACACGTAGGCACCACTAAAACCAAAGGATGTTGAGGTACTCAGAGACTACCGATAGCTAGAAGACATTACTGACCAAGACTGAGAGGAACAAAAGGAAGAAAGAGTGTTACGGAAGCTCATTGGAACTGGATCTTCCCCAACAGTATACGAGCTGTATTGATGACATGATACAGCTACTCCTAGAAATACAGCTTTACCTAGAAATGAAGGAATACAGCTACTTCCTTCCCCTAATGGGAAGGAAGCTGGGGGGAAGGGTGGACATTTGACCACTGACTAGACCAGCTACTATTAATCATCATTGACTTGGACACAGGGTCTTTACTTGAGCATCATGGACTTTCCTTCTCAAAATTCCTTTTCAAAATTCTCAAAGGAGACTTCTACACATGCTATTCTCTCTGCCTACCTACAACCCAGCCCTCCAACTCTTCTTTCAAACTTAACTAAATACCTCAGGGAACCCTTGACCTCCCTGATGAGATCATCTTTACCCCAACACATGCTGTTATAGAACCATGTACTTTATCTTCACAGCACTTTTCACTTTTCACATCTGCAATTTAATATTTAATTGCATGATTCTTCAATTAATGTTTGTCTTCCCCACCATACAATAAATCCTATGAGAACAGAAATCATGTCGATTTTTGCTCACCGTTGCATCTCTAGTGCTTAATATATGGCAGGAACTCAGGAGATATATATATATATTTTTTAAAGATTTCTTTCTTTATTTATTTAACAGAGACAGCCAGCGAGAGAGGGAACACAAGCAGGGGGAGTGGAAGAGAAAGAAGCAGACTCCCAGCGGAGGAGCCCGATGTGGGGCTTGATCCCAGAACACCGGGATCACACCCTGAGCCGAAGGCAGACGCTTAAGGACTGCGCCACCCAGGCGCCCCATCAGGAGATATTTTTTGAGCAAATAACATTTTTTAAAAATCAGAAATAAATATCCCTAACTCATGCAGTTGGATAGCTTAGCCAAGGGCTGGCTCCATAAGTGAACAAATAATATCTAAGCTGTGCCTTTTTATATTGTGCAAAAAGAAAATGTGACATTCCAGGTGCACCATGTTAAAGAGAAATTGCATTTGACACCTGTTAAAAATGGTAAGACAGATTTTATACAAGCTACTGCAGTAGGAGAAAGATACTTCAGTACAGAATTCAGCTAAAATCCAAGTTAAGGAAGACTGTTCAAGGATATTTCTATAGGGGGTCAGGATTAATTCAAAGGAGGAAAGATATTGAACTCAAATCTGTTAAAACAAAAGTCAGGAGAACTTTTAAGTACTGGGGTGAGCTAGTGGGGAGGTACTGGAGGATATGGGGGGAGGGATGTTCAAAGTGATTGGCCATCAGTGTTTGCCAATTGCCACTAATCAAAGTTAGGCTCCTACCTTCCCACAAGGACTGGGAGACAGGGCCATTGTGTGTCTTGATTACATTTCAAAAGGCTGGCTCCCAGACCCTGGAGAAAGATATTCCTGGATTGTAGAAGATTTACATCTCAAAGCGGCAGAGAAAGAATTTACAATTGCAAGTTTCTTAAAGTAAATGCTCAAAGAAAACAGTGGCCAGGGGCCTACGGTCAGGAACTTTTGCAGGTCTTAAGCAAAATAACCTATAAGCACGAAGACTCTCAGAACTAGTACACATTCTTATTCAGCGTGAGAAGTACCTGGTACAAGTGAGTGGGAGGAAAAGATTATATGATGATAGCAAAAAGCCCCTTAAAGAAAGAAAATAATCTGTCTCTGTGGTTTCCAATTACATCCTCTTAGCTATTGCACTGAAAATAGAATCATGCTTGGTAATTATGGAAGAGATATCTTGGAAGCAGGAGGTATTTACGCTAAATGCCAAGTCAGCAGGCGAAGGCATAGGGAAATTATTCCACCCCCTTCTGCTGACTTCCACCCCAGAGTCAGACATGCTGACTACATACCTCCCCTCTCCCCAGCATGGGAATCCCAGGGACTGCAGGGGGTCAGAAGCAAGCCCACAGTTCACTTCAGACCAGGAACACAGAGAGAAAACATTGCATCAGGTAATAAAAGAGGAAAAGCTTTAAAGAAACCAAATGCAACTAACAATATAGGTCATTAGCTGCTCAGACCCTTGTGAAATCCTTGCTGCGGTTAAAGTTTCTTCTATAAAGTAACTAGTGGGATAAAGTAGCATATACGGAATGGGCATGGAGAAGCAAAACTGGTGTGGATTGAGTCTAAAGCCCACATTGAGTCTATAGAGCGCATTGCTCTCCTAGCCATCCAGAATGTTCACTCAGCTATGGGGACTCCAAGTGGAGCCATGTCCCTCAGCTGCACCCTCAGCCCTCCCGGGACTGGCCGCCCGGACCCTCAGCACTAGCCCTTCTGCACCTGCAGCTGTTCACCAGATTCCTGCTTTCCACGTGGAGAGAGCAAGCCTGTTCATTAGTCTTGGTGCTCTGAGCTTTTGCTTATTTCGACTAATTAGCTCCCTGCCTCTGGTGAGAAAAGGGCATGAGGCCCAGGCTCGCTCCTCTCTTCTGCCCTCTCCCTCTTTCGGAAAATGGACACCTAATTTCTTTTCTTTCCTCCCCTTTTATTGTTCGCAGAGCTGTAGAGATTGACATGGCTGACGATTCAGCAATTTTGATGTCCTGGAAAATTTAATGAAGAGGAGAGGGAGACAATACTATTTATTAAGGTGACTTCAGCTTCGGTAAAATCGCGGGTCTGCAGTGCAAGGTTCATTTGGTCGCTCAAATGATCGCCAGCCTCAAAGCAGAGCTGGTGTTCTGGAGGGTCTGTGGCTCCCCCGCCTCCCAGTGTGACTTTGCCTCCCAGCGACTCTTCCTGCAATAGGCAGTGAGTTTTCCCGTCTCCCTGCCCGCCCTCCATTGCTCCAGCTCTGGATGAAGCCCATTAACTCCTCCTTTGACTCCCAGCCCGATCAGCGAGTTAACGATCGAGCCGCAGGGAACCCTGGTTGCCTCAAACCTCACCTCCGCTGACAGCAGGGGGGTGTAGGGCACCCCTTAGCACATGATAAATCCTGCGGTTCCATAAGGGACAGCTCATCTTCAGGCTTTAGAACTTCCAAAGATTTTAAAGAGATTGCATCAGCATCTCCTAAAATCCCTTTTGTTTCACTGACAGCTTTAAAAGATCGTCTTCCCTGGCTGCAAAATTACGGATGTCATTTTTGATGATCAATGTTATTTGTCATCCCAGAGGATGATTTCTGGTGAGAATTACAAAGATGCCTTTACGAGACGGGGCCAGGAGCCCAGAGTAAATCAGCGGATGGTTTTATGGCGGCCCAAGTGACAGAGCTGAAGTAATCGCGTGGAAAGTGACACCAGACTCTAAATAACACTCCCTTCCACATCGCCTCTGACCTACAGCTCATTCGTTCGTGTTGCCTCTAACCAAATATGTCTTCAGCCCGAAGTGTGGGAGACTACTCCGTGAATCGTTATCTGATGGACAATGGCCTTCAGCCCTGCTCTACCAGTAACCAGCTGTGTGACTTATTCCACATCAATTAAGCGCTCTGAGCCTCAGTTTCCACAAGCGTAAGGTGATCTCTATTTTAGTGCAAAGGTTCTGTGTTGCTGTGGTATGTCCTTCATGAGAAAAATCTGTATGGTTCACTAACCATATCCTTCATTACCAAAATGAAGGCTGGCTGAGCAGCTCACCTGCTGCAAATCTACAATGTTACAAACTATACAGGAATACTCTGGAAAACATTACCCCATGATCAGTTTAAGCAACTATTCCCTGCCTACTTAAGGAAGACTGACAAACACTAATTACTCTCATTGCATTAATTTGGTTTCCCAGACCTCCTCTGATACCCAGAAATCAAAGGCTAACCCCCAAGCTAGAGCGTTTTTGGAGGAAACCCACAAATGAAGTTTCTAGGGCCCAACTTCACATAGCTACCGAAATAATAGTTTTTTGACTTTCCCTTTATACAATGAGAATGTACAACTGGGTATCAGGAAATGGGTCAGACTTATCACATCCCTGTGCAGGCCTTCCTGTGACATTTGGGGGGCCTGGAACAAAGGTACAAATGAAGATCCACCTACTATTTTGTCAGTGTTTATGATTTCAGAGCCCTAGCTAGCTTGGGGCTCACAGCTGGGGCCTCTCTACCCAGACTAAAAGCTGCCCTGTGTCTACGTGACCCGTGTGATCCTTGGTGGATCAAACGAAGCTAGAGCGCGTTCCCCAAATTTGCTTCACTCGCACTGTGTATGTTAATCTGGGTCCGCCAAGAAACAAAGAGACGCCAAGACAAGACTTAAGGTGCAACAAAGTTATTAATGGAATTCTTGGGAGAAAAAAAATGGGAAGAAATCAGGAGAGGCCAGAACTTTTGGACAGCAGTGCAGGTCTGACTCCAAGCAAGGAACAGAGGGAGGAAAGAAGTTTGGGGAGAAGTGTCTTACACAGCAGGGCAATTCTATGCAAAGCCAGGGTGAGGTTACTGGGTGGAGCTTAAGACAGCCTCTGTCAAAGAGCAGCGTCTCCCAGGAGTGCACCTGCCTGACTATTCCTACCACACTCAGTCCCTGGCTGGGAGCAGCGTGGGAAGCGCGGCATGGGTGTAAAGGCTCTGACGGATTTCAGAGAGCAGCACCTGGAGCCGAAGTTCAAGTCTATCCTCTGAAGTCACAGTTCCGAGTGGCTGCCATAGTGTTTTATTCACATCGACCTTCTCTATGTACTAACGTGCAGATGAAGCCATTTCTCAGGATTGCCAAACAAGCTCCTGGTAGTGTGCGGTATAAACTCTTTTAGCTTTTGAAAGTCAGCGATGCAACCGAGTGGCTAAATACCTGTTTCCAGAAGATGGCCTACCCCTATTTAGGTTGCAGGTGTATCTATCCAAGGAATAAAAATCTCAAGAAGGAGTGCTACTGGCCACATTGGCCAGAGTCCTGCTGTCCCACTCCCCTCTCTGTCCTGCGGTGACCAGGTGGCTCTCCTTTGGTGAGGACATGGGCTCTGACTCATAGCTCATATCTCCACCCACTTTGATATGTCATCAGTGCCCTTGTGAAAATAAGAGCCCTAATGTAGGTATTGAATGAAGTTTCTATTACTGAAAAACCCAAATTACCACAAACCTAGTGGCTCAAAACAACACCCACCTATTATCTCACAGCTTCTAAGGTCAGCACAGTGTGGTTTGGTTCTCTGCATAGGGTCTCACAAGGGCAAAATCAGGGTGTCAGATAAGCTGGGTTCTTAACTAGAGACTTAGGGTCAGAAGCCACTTTCAGGCTCATTCAGAAAATTGGCAGAATTCAGTTCCCTGCCGTGGTAAAGGTGAGGTCCCCATTCCCTTGCTAGTTGTCAGTTGGGGGTTACTTTGGGTTCCTAAACGCTACTTGCCTTCCTCACTACACGGAGCCCTCCAACGTCAAAGTCAGCAATTGTGCATCAAGTCTCCCTCATGCTTCAAATCTCTGCATCTCCTTCTATTGCTTGCCAAAGAAAACTCTCCTCTTTTAAAGGTCTCATGTAATGAGATTAGGCCCAACCAGATAATCTAGGAAATCTCTGTTTCTTAAGGTCCACTAATAATCAGTCATCTGAATTACATCTTCAAAGTCCCTTTTGATCCACAACATACTGTACTCATCATACTCATATCCAATTCACAGTCACGGGGACTAAGGCAGAAAATCTTGGGAAAGGTGCATTTTTAGAATTCTACCTACAGTGGGTATCTGGACCTAAACATCCTCTAAAATTATCTTCTTTGATAAAAACCTTGCTGACATAACTCTTAAAAAAGGGATGAGAACATTGGACAGTTTGAAGCCTACAGACATGCCTGCCAAGGTGCTGGACAGGGACTGCTCCAGCCAGCACACGCTCCCAAAGAGACTAGAATCCCCACCGACTCTGTAACTCCACCAAATGCATCTAGACGCATCAATAAAACCACTTCACAAGACGCTCTGCTAAGCAGAGAGAAATGCAATGATAGAGGATTACACTTTCAAGATTGCAACTTTAGGGGAATTTAAAGAAGCCAGTCAATTTGATAAATAAGGAAAAATCATGACAATTCAGGAATATGGAAAATAGTGCAATGCAAGCATTTCCCCACAGCACTGACAGCACACAGACACAGAAGAAAGCTACTAAAGACGGAGCAGACCCAAATAGAACCTACTTATATAAAAATAAAAGGCAATCCAGTGTCATAAAATAATGTTATAAATTTAAGAGCTAAACAGTGGGAAAATGTATCTAATAAAATAACAGATAAAATGTAAGTGATGTTTATCTTCTATCTCATTGACAAAAGGCTTTTTAAGATCAAAAGCAGAGAAGTCAGAAAGGAGCATGATGTATTTACTACATACATTTTAAAACTCCTATACAGGGGCGCCTGGGTGGCTCCGTCGTTAAGCGTCTGCCTTCGGCTCAGGGCGTGATCCCGGAGTTCTGGGATCGAGCCCCACGTCAGGCTCCTGGGAGCCTGCTTCTTCCTCTCCCACTCCCCCTGCTTCTGTTCCCTCTCTCGCTGGCTGTCTCTCTCTCTGTTGAGTGAATAAATAAAATCTTAAAAAAAAAAAAGAAAAACACCTCCTATACAGCTAAAAGCAACCACAAAGAAAATTAAAATGCAATGAGAATTATGAGGAAATAAAATATATGTATTTTATTGTATGATCTATAACAGTGGCTAGTAAGTTTAATATATAAAAGCTCATGTAGATTAATAATCAAATTAATAAAACAATAGGAAAATGATCAGAGCACCCAGACTAGCAATGTACAAAGGAAGAAATACAAACAACTATAAATCATATGAAAAAAAATCTATTTCATCAGTAACCAAAGGAAATATGAAAATAATATAAACAATAAAATGCCATTTACTACCTATCAAATTGATAATTAACTATACACACGCCCACACACATATAGTTACCAGTGTTGACCAGGGTGTGAGGAAGTCAATGCTTTTATGTGATGCTAAAGTGAATGTACATTGATTCCGTCTTCCTATAAAACATTTTTGAAATAAAACCTTAAATGTGTACATAGTCTTTCTTCCAAAACATTTACTTCCAGAAGTTTATTATAAGGAAATAATCAAGGATGTGCATAAATATTTATCTACAGAAGTCTTCATGCAAGCATTAGTCATTACACTAAAAAATCTGGCACAATTTCAGTGTCAAAAAATAGGGAATTGGTTAATAAATTATGATGCATTTCATGTAGCCATGAAAAATCATGCTCTAGAAGAACGTTAAATGGTGTGGAAATGTTGTGGTTCATTATGTATTGTAGAAGGAAAATAAGAAACATGCAAGAAAAAAAGTATGTACTCATAATACCATTTTGTAAAGAAAGATGCATTATATGTAATAATAATGTTTCATATGGAAAATAGATTAAAAATGTAACACAGTGATCACGGTTTTCATTGCTGGGGTTGGGATCATGGAAGTTTCTTGCGCTTTTGTGCATTTTTCCAAGTTTTCTATAATGAACATATTATCAAAATAAAAAATTAATTTTAAAAACAGTCAAAAATAAATGCCCAGAATGCTATAAACTAGGTGTCTCAATGTAATTGGAAATGAAGACAATTGTCTTTGTCCGTGTCATTGGACAGAAAGGAAGATGTAAATTCTCAACAAGTGACCCATGGAGTCTGGTTTCCGGGCATTTGCCCAAAAGCAACAGGTATGTCCATGGTGTCCAAGAGGAAGTGATAGTGATCTGTCAGCTCTTGAAGCTGCCTGTTGGCCTCGCTGCCTCATAGGAATTTATTCTGGTCATTTTATGGACATCCTACTTTAGTTTGATTTTCCTTGCCTAACTTCTTTCTTTGGAAAATTGTGGTGCTTCTAAATCCTTTTCTTTGCCTGTGTCTCACTATAATCGTTACAAGACGATAAATTGGGGGCACTTGGGAGGTAAGCAATATCAAGAACTCAGGGCATTCATACTAAACTTGGAAATAATCTGAAAATAATGTGTCCAGGGAAAAGCATGGGGTTGAGAATGTCTGATTTCATGTAATTGCCTTTAAGTCACGTTCCAACACTCACCTGAGCCACATTTTTTCCTTTCAAGAGATTTTGCCTGGAAGCAGTTTCTCCAAACTGCCTGCGAACAAGGTTTTCACAGGGGCTCTAGCTATCAGCTGAGAGTCAGTTTGAACTACATGGGCACCAATTTCATGACTAATGCTAATAGTAGTATATAATAAGAATAAAAATTAACTTTAACTGAACATCTCTAAGTCCAAGAATTTTGCTTAGCTCGCCATAGGGATGATATAATTTAATTCTCCTAAAACTCTGAAAATTAAATGCTATTATTGTCCAACTTCAAAAATGAAGAAACTGAATTCTGTAAAGCTCAAATCTAACCATTAGCAGTCTTCTTAAATGCAAATCCTCTAGAAAAAAAATTAAGCCTTTTTTATTGGAGAGTTTTCTACTACCTGGTTTGTGTTTCCTTGCCTGTCTTTGGACCCCACAAGCTCCAAGACCTATGGAATTAAATGAAGCCACATCAGGCATTTTCAGTCAGTGTACCTGGCTTGTCATCCCTCATACTCGACTGGGTGCCTCTGTAGTCTCACCTGATAACTTCTGGGAGACTCAAGTGTCCCAGCAGGGGCTCGCTCTGAAGTCTGCTCACCCTGCAGTTTTTCTCTTCTTCCTTTCGTCTCTCTGTGGATGTCCGCTGGCCCCAGAGCTACTTTGCCCCTGCAGCTGCTCTGCCCACAATTTCTATGTGTTCCCCAAGTTGAAAGACCTTCCATGCTGCCTTCACTTCAAGCCTAAAGGGGCTGAATCATGGTGTGTTTTGCACAATTATGGAAGACAGCGTTCTCTTGTTAAGGCTCAGATGTAGACCTTCGGAGTTCCCGCACTGAGAGAGGCAGATGCTCACGCCCCTCTCCACTTTCCCTTGCACAACACTCCTTCCGGTCAGGCCCCCTCCCACCTACCTGGCAGGCTGAGCAGCTCCTTCAGAATGGCCCAAGCACTGCTAGAGCGCCAGGTCACCGGATATGGCCAGACCGAACCTGGGCTCATGTTCAACTACAGCCCTTCTCATCAAAAGTAAAAACACCCATCTCTTTAAAGCCAAAGGCATGCCATTATATAGATGAAAATATCTGGGGAAAAGGACTGTGGCTCAAGTATCAAATTCTTCTGGCAATTAAAAGTGAAGACCGTATGAGACCTAGTTTATTGTATCAACTCCACCTGGTTTCGTTGTGGACAATTTCCGTTTTACTAGTCATCTCACTTTGTATTCCACTCACTTTCATTGACATTTATTTCATATTCAAAGGTGTGATTAAAAGGGTAAAAGGACGCTGCAGGAAGGGCATTATATAAATGTTGTGAATTCATTGATTTGACTCTTCCAAAGCAGTAGGTGGCATTGAAAATGGTACTATAATTGAATTTTAATCATTGAAATATTTGCACCTAATGCCTTTTCCCTTTTTACAACTGAAGAGCAAATGTAATGTTTGTGTTTAAGAGAAATCGTGTGTCTTTAATTCAGAATTCACATAACTGGTGAGTTAGGGATTTCAAAACATATCCAAGAGTATTTGGAATTTTAAGAAAATTAAAATCAAAGCCATCCTGGAACTTATAGACTATAGATCTGGCTCGGAGTAACAAACTAGGATTCACAGGTCAAACTGGGCCCACTGCCTATTTTTGCACAACCCACAAGCTAGGAACAATGTTTAATTTTAATTTTAATTTTTAAATATTTATTATTTTATGTATGTATTATTTTATTTATAATTTTCATTTTTAAATATCTAGCTAAAAACAAAGATTTTTGCGGGACGCATGGCTGGCGTAGACAGTTAAGCATTGGACTCTTGATTTTGGTTCAGGTCGTGATCTCAGGAGCATGGGGGGATCTCCATGTTCAGTGGGGAGTCTGCCTGAGATTCTCTCTCTCC
The DNA here is from genome assembly GCF_017311325.1 of Ursus maritimus. NCBI lineage: Eukaryota > Metazoa > Chordata > Mammalia > Carnivora > Ursidae > Ursus > Ursus maritimus. The sequence goes on from NW_024426774.1 coordinate 62,341,395, forward strand.
CTCTCCTTCTGCCCCTCCCCCTGCTCGCTTGCACATACTCTCTCTCTCAAAAAAGGAATAAATAATTTTTTTTAAATTCTAAATTTTTAGAAAACTTTGGCAGATAGATAGAAGCAAGGGAAAATACATAACAATGCTAGAAATAACATCAACTTTGGATGTTGACAAAAACTGGGAGTAAAACCTAGCTTTATCACTAGCTATGCAACTTTAAACACATCACTTAGTCTCTCTGAGTCTGATTTCTCAACTGCAAAATGGAAATGAAAATACCCACCTCATTAAAGTCAGAGTGAGGATTATTAATAATGTAAGTAAACTGCCCTATTTCCATGACTGGAGTCCACTAGCTTTTCAGTGAATAATATATAGAGTGCTGTGGTTTGGGTCAGGCCTCTTCAGCAACACACACTCCTGAGAGAGGTCTTCAAAAAGAAGCTCAGATTAAAAGGGTAAACTTCTGAGTTGCTTACGTGCAAAAACTTGCAAGACCTTTTACTATCACCATCCACCCACATGTACAGGCATGTACTCTGGGCAGTCACCTTGAAGAATATAGGAAGAAAGCTTTCAAGAATTTCAGAATCTAAAGAGAAAAGCAAAGTCAAGAAAGAATAACCAATGCAAAAAATGTCTCCAAAGGTGGCAGGCTGGGAAAGCCTTCCAATGGCTAAGACTCTGAGCTCTGGAATTAAAAAGACCAGGGTTGAGGCTTCATCTTTGTTACTGACTAGACATGTGTCATTGAGAGGTCACTGAAGCTGCTTTACTCTGTTCCCTCTTCTACAAACTGAGAGCCGTATCAGTACCTATCTCATTGAAACTTTGGAGGATTGAGAAAGATACTATGACATGCTTGAGATGGTGGCTGGCATATAGCAAGAATTTCATTCTTTCATTCATTCCACATACAGCAAGGTGCACACCTGTGTACCAGACACTGTGGCCGATGTTAGGGAGAAACCAGTGACCAAGAGTTGTGGTATCTGTTGTAACTGATGGGGAAACAAGGCAGTATACAAGTAATTGAACACGTCAGTCAGTCATAAGTCATAAGAATTCTATAAGAAAACAAATAGTGCCAAAATTCAGAATAAAAGAGGGGTTTGTATTGGCCGAAATGTTCAATTAAGGCTTCCCTAAGAAGATGACATCTTTCTGAACCGAGGTAATAGGCCAGAGTATGGTTAGCAAGGGAGAAAGTAATAGAAGAGCAAGCCAGAGGGACAGGCGGGAGCTAGATGATGGAGATCTTCGAAACCATCGTGAGGAGGTCAATTTCGTTCCTACTACAAAGGAAAACATTTAAATGACTTTAAACAGAGGAGTAATATGATGGGGTTTCTACTTTTAAAGGGCTTCTAAGTAAATGGAGGAGGGCAAGAGGGGAAGCAGGGGGCCATTTTGGGAACCTGTGCAGGAGGCCAGGAAAAAGATTTGTCACTGTCATCTAAGGAGTTCCAGAGCAGAGGAGAGAGCCAAGATCATCTGAACAGTTGGAAGTGGCAGGATGTGCTGATGCATTAGATACGAAAGAGAGGGTGTATCAAGAAAATCTCCAGGTTTGAGAGGGTGGGTTCCCCTGCCATTTCCCCAAATTTGGAAGACTATAGGGAGAAACAGCTTTGAGGGTGAAAGTGAAGAGTTCCATTCAGGACATGTTTCTGAAGTTCACCATTTAGAGGCGGGGTGGAAGAAGAGATATCAGTTAAAGGGGCAGAAATAGAAGGAAATCCAAATAAGTGTGAAACTAGGAAGTCAAAAAAGGAAAGGCGAGGACTTCAAGAAGAAGACGGTGGCAAGTTGCATAAAACACCACCATCATCGTTATTCCTATTATGAAGGAAATATTGGTATGGGGTCTTATGTGTCTCCTCCTCTAAGCAGTCATATGACTATAACAGCCCCCTCAACTGGGCTCTATCACATCACCATACTCATTGTATCCAAATAATGTATCACAGCTGATAAATGCCCTATTTAATTGTCTACAGTGTGGATCTTCTACTTAGAATTCAGTTTCACAAAGATAGGCTCCCTGTCCTTTTTGTCCTCACTGTATTCTCAGGGCCTAGAAGAGAGCTTGGCACATAGTCAATGTCCAGTTAATACATCCCGGATGAGTGAATGAATGAGTGAACGTTGGCTTCCTATTCCTATCTCTTTCGTTTCTCTTTCTCTATCTCTGCTCTTTCCTCGATGGTCTCCTCAAAGTCATTTGTCCGGCTCACTTAATACATTATATTCAAATTATACTTTAAACATTTATATAACTTGTCTCTTCCTTCTGCCTTATGAGGATGGCAGGAGAGACATCCCACCTCCATTTTACAGAGAAGGCAGCAGAATAGTGGAAAGAAAACTGGATTTAGACTCAAGAATCCTGACCTCACATATAAGGTTATACTCTAAATATCTATACAATTCTAAGCAATTGCCTAAGTGGTTCTTAACCTCAATTTCCTCATCTGCAAAATGGAGATAATAATCTTATACCAGCCTTTAAAAGTTTCTTATAAGGAAAATGAGGTTATATATAAACAGCACAGTGCAAGGCATATAATAGTGTTAGAGAACAGGTGTGCGTGTGAGTAATAGTGGTAGTAATAGCAGTAGCAATAGTACTAGTAATATTTGAATACAGCGTGAAGCAATTTCACATTCGGGTGAAAGAGAAATTTGAGCACTGAAATTGGTATATTGGCCAAATCCTTCAACGACAAACATTATTAAAAATGAAAATCCCCATAAAATGAAGATCTCAAGCCTTAATCAGTCACTTGCTTATTGTCTGAATTTTGCTTATCGCAGTGGGGTTGTAGTATTACAAGAGGCTTTGGATACTACTTCCTGGAAGTCTACTTGACCCAGTTCCATGAATTAGAGAGAAGCCACAGTATCTGGCATATTGTTAGGAAATTGAGCTGTATTTGGAATAAACTTGGTGTTGATGCTGAACTGTCATGAGGATCAAAATAAGCTACCTCACAGATTAATTTAAAATGTTTACTATTCTTTCAAAAAAGAATTTGCTGCAGCACTTCAAATATTTAAAGCAAGCTCATGAAGAAAGTCTCCAGATCTTGAGGCCTAATTGAAACTAGAGAGAGCAGGGCTCAGTTCATGAAACTTCTGGGCTCAAGAGACCTGGGCCCCAGTTCTGGAATTATGTCCACGAGCACCACCTTGTTGCAAGAATATTACCAAATGCACACTAAATGACATTTAATAATGAGACGTACTCTCAGGTTTCTTTCGGTTAGGGTATTTCTTTGCCTCCTGTCACCGTAAAAAAAGGAATAAATCTTTACTCAACTTGTACACTTCCTCAGTTTGGTCACGCCTAACAGCCTGTCCCTTGAACATCACATCAGGAAAGTACTATGGCTTTATTTTGTCTTCTGAAGAGTTATGGTGGGGTCTCCTTTTTCTGCAAACCTGAGTTTGGCCTTTGCAACTGTAGGATTCTAAGCTTCTTGAGGTCAGGTACTCTAGATCAGTTTGCTCTTACTGCAAAATAAACCACATCAAGACACAGAAGCTTAAAATGACAGCCCATGATTCCAGAAGCCACCAGACCATTCTTCAGATCTCAGCTGGACTCCTTTCTGCACTCAGTAGCTTTGTTCTGGAAGTTCACTGGTTATGTCTGGGGTCCCTTGTTTCTCCCCGTGTGTTCTGTCATCCTTCAGCACAGAACACCCAGATAGGGTTCCAAGAGGGCAAGGGAGAGGTGTATGGCCTCTTGAGTCCCAGCTTTGGGACTAACTAGCATATTGTCTGTTTGCTGCATTCTGTTGGCCTAAATAAGTCCCAAGACCAAGTCAGATTCGAGGGGTAGAAAAATATTCTCTGCTTCAGGAAGGGGCCAGCTGTAAGTTCCCATTTCAAAAGGTGTGGATAAAGGGAGGAGTGGAAAACGGGGTCAGTTTAGCAATTAATCTACCGCAAACCATGACTTACTTGTGACTATGGCTCCAGTGCCAAGCCCACCCAGTGTTTAGCTCATAGGAAGCACTCAATAAATAATCACTAAAGGAGTAAAGGAATGTTGTATTTGGGCCTGAGCCCTGAGCCTTCTCTTATTTCTCTGTGATCCCTGGTTTTTTCATAGATGTAAGCTGTTTGGTCTTCTCTTCCCATTGTTCTCTGGTCTTAGCTAGGCCTGATATCAGCTAAAAAAACCACCAACATAACTGGGACAATACTGAGTCAACATATCACTACTGAAGAACAAATCTAATGAAAATATTTACATCCTGAGCAGTTTTGGAACACTGACACTGCTTCTTTACTTTGTATTTGACAATGGGTAAAAGAATGAATTTCCACAAATTGATGTTTTACAAGGATAGAAGGAAAAAATGTGGTGCAACACATACAAATCAAACATATTTCTAGGTTCTTTACATGTATTATCCAGTTTAGTCCTCATAATATTATGGATATTATTATCTCCATTGTAAAGATTCAGAGGTGCAAAATAACATCCCAAAGGATACCCAGATAGTAGGTAGCAGAACTGACGTTAGGTCATGTCCTTTCTTTTAGAGCACATGTCCTCTCAATCTAATAAAGAGCAGTCTTGAGTTTTAATTTTCAAGCAGACTAAGAAAGGAAGGCCATTTGACCCGAGATGAGGGTGTTAACTTACGAACCCTAACTCTTGAGGCAAGCCAATCTTAGCTGTCTGTAGTGGACAGAGCCCCCGACAATTTTGCAGCAAAAGGGAGAGGAAGATAGCGTGACCTTTGCATCTTCTGCAGCTGAGACAAGAGTAGAGCCGATGAAGGATGGGCTCTGACGGCCCAGATTGGCCAGCAATGAGTTAAGGACAAAATGGTGGCCTGAAGATATACCTGGGCCCCAGTGAGATTACAGTCATAGAGCCATTAGGAGATTAAAGACACTTCCCTTCGGTCAGAGTGTAACTGTTTTGTTCATGACATTGATGAAATTCTTTTTCCATTAGATTTAACCCCAAACACCAACAATTAAAAAAAATCTCTTTCCTATATCTGTGATAACTTCCTTGTATGAACTAGAATCTTGTTTCATCAAATTCTTCTTAAGATAGGTAGAGAAATTGTGTGACAATATGGTATGAACACTGAACTGGCAAATCAGGAGGCCTGGATCTAATACTAAACCTTATATAACTTTGAGCAAGATTCTCATATCTCTGGGTACCATTCTCTTCATATGGCAAATGAAACCCAAAAAACTATCATTATTGAGCTGCACCTACACCCTGAATGCCCACCATCTCTAAACATCACTTCAGATGAATTAGCCAGTTAATTTTCATATATAGATTTCCATGCTTTAGATCCTAAGACCACAGCTCTTTGGACCAGGATGAACCCCTGACCCAAAGAGCAGCCATCTATACGATGGTTGGTGACCTCTGACTAACAGGACAATGCTATACTAGATGGTGTCCTTGGCCACATGCCCCCTCTCCTAACTCTATCCAACTGAAGTCACTCCTACATCACAATGTATACGTCAACGATTCTTTTTTTTTTGTATAAATTTCTCCAAAATACATGTAACAACTCAACAACAAAAACAAAAACAAACCAATTATGAAATGGGTGAAGGACTCAAAGAGTCATGTCTCCGAAAGATAGACAAATGACCAACAAGCACGTGAAAAGATGTTCCTCATTAGTCATTAGGGAAATACAAATCGAAACCACAATGAGATACCATTTCATCCCCACTAGGATGGTTATAATTTAAAAAGATGGACAATAACAAGTGTTGCCAGGAATCTGGAGAAACTGGAACCTCCGTACATCGTTGGCAAGAATGTAAAAAGGTACAACTGCTTTGGACAGCAGTTTGTAGTTGCTTAAAAGGTTAAATCTAACGTTACCATATGACCCACTAATCCCATTCCTAATTCATACCAAAGAGGATAGAAAACATATATCCACACAAAAACTTAAATACGAATGCTCATAGCAGCATTATTCATAACAACCAAAAAGTGAAAATAATCCAAACGTCCACCAACTGATAAAACAAAAGGTGGTATCCCCATTCCATGGACTATTACTCAGCTTTTTAAAAAGAATGAATTACTGATATATTCTATAGTCAATGGACCTTGAAAACATTATGCTAAGTGAAAGAAGCCAGATGCCATAGGCCACACACTGTATGACTATGTTTATATGAAATATTCAAAATAGAGAAATCTATAGAGAGAGGAAGTAGATTAGTGGTTGCCAAAGAATGGAGGGAATGGGGCCCAGTAATGGGAACAGGGCTTCCTTTGGGGGATGAAAATGTACTTGAATTAGATAGTGATGATGACTGCACAAATTTTTCAACATATTAAAAATGACTGAATTGTACATTTTAAGAAGGTAAACTTACAGCGTGTGAATATATTTCAATTTTTTTAAAGTTTAAAGAAAACCCTTGTAATATCAATGTTAGTATTATCTTTGTGAGAAGTCTAAGACTTAAGTGACTTACTCTAGGTCTCATGTAATAAGTGTACGGTTAATAAATAGTCATATTTTATGCCTCCAGTGTGTGCAAAACAACATATATACATGTACATATGTAAATATTCTTATGTTTATATGTAAAAATGCACATATGTTTTGCAGAAGGAAGATAGTACTCCATTCATTTCTATTCAATGAACAGCCACTTATTGAGCCTAGTCTGTTCTAGGCACTGAGGATAGAGAAAGAAAGAAAAAGTGGCACTTGTAACTATTTTCCTTTAGTGAATTACTTTAGCATGTTAGCTGGGAATAAAAACAATGAAAGAAAGTCTACTCTGGACCTTTAAGTAAGCTTAACCTTTCCGCACAAGACCAATCAGCACAGACACCTCACTGCCATCCCGGGACCTGTGTTCCTGACCTGCACTCCTTTTAACGCTTTCTTCCCTTAACTACAAAGTCTCACTTGGTCCTGGTATCAGTCTTATATCTGACTCTGTGGAAAGGGTGTCCGTCTGTTCTTAAGCTCCCCATGTCTCCCGAGTGTCGCTAATGGCATAAGCCCAGTTTCTCTCCTGCAGCACGATGACCATTTAGGACCAGATAGTTTGGGAAAGTGTCCTCTGCACTGTAGGACGCTTAGCTGCCTCTCTGGCCTCTACTCGCTGATGGCAGTAGCAACCCCATCCCCAGGTGTCACAACCAAATGTCTCCAGACATTTCATATGTTCCCGGAGGAGTAAATCACCCCAGGTTAAGAATCACTTCTCAGCCTGACATTTACTCGAAGGCTCTTGCCAGCCTGCTTCCCGGCCTGGACCATTGAGAAAGTTGCCTCTTCTAAACCGTGCTTCCTGAAATCGATCTGAGCAACAGCACACACCCACTCCAGAACAGGCTGCTGGCGAGCGGTGGGCGAAATCCCTTGAAAACCTGTTTTCAGTGCTCACCTTCAAAGGCATCTAACAAGTTCTATCTAGCTCTATCTAACCACAAGAATCTAGAGTACGTCTTTTTCTGAAGACCCCGCTCGACCCCCCAGAGAAATGCCCCTGATGGATTATTTTAGTTTCTGGATCCAAACAATGTCAGCCCTGAGTTTCTGTGAAAAGGAAGTAGGACAGATGTGGGGGCGTCTAATCATTAGGGGTGCTACCTGCTCTGGTCCTTTTATGCAGGGACCAGTTACAAGGCCGCACTTAACTGAGGAAGCTGCCTCAGCTGAAAAGAATGAAAGCGTGTAGGAGCAAGGCCTGATAGGCCCCGACTTTAGGTGTTCTGGGTCTAAATCGGGAATGCAACTGAGGAGATTTCAATCCACCAGAGCAGAATAAATGTGCGGAACAGACCATAGAAAACTGCCTACAGAGGCAATAGTTCTGTGAACTGTACTGCTCAAGGACTTTGCTGTTAAAAGAGGCAACCTATTCAAGGAAATGCTAAGGAAAAAATTCTATTGTTACTGCCATGTGGAGGGCCGATTCTTGTCAAACTGTCACATGGATTGTATTGGAGCTTTATGTGTCAGAAACTCTATTCGCCTCCCTTGGTCTAAAAAGGGAACATAATGGCTCACAATGTTGGGAAGACCAAGGGGTAGGCCAGGTTCAGGCACACAGGAATCTTCAGGTCTCTCCCTCCCCCTCTCTCCTCCCTACTTCCATGTTTGTTGCGTACTCTCAACTTGCAATAGACGGTCACCATCACCATCTGGATTTCACTGTTGATATCGATCTCCAAGAAAAACTCTGATAGACCCTCCTTGAGTTACTTGGACAGGTCCACTAGCACTATCTGATTGTGAAGCCAGAAGGGGCAGTGCTGCTGGGAAGGTAATGCACCAACTTTATGGCTCCCACTGCAGGCCTTCTCCACCTGCCCCTATAGGCGTTCATTGTCCTCTCACTCCCCAACACTCCCTTCAGCTCTCCTGGAATCCACAGGCACCCTAGTTCCCTCCACTCCATACTTTCGCTATAGCCTTCAAAGCCCACTCTCCAATAAGGATGGAATGCATACATTTGGAGCCTGTGACAGAAATGTTTGGAGCCTCCTGAGGTGAAAGGGGAGGGTCAGAGCCCATTGGAGTACATTATGTATGCAGTTGTCTTACCTGAGTATGTGCTGATTCAGCCCATTCTAAGCAAGAGGTGTCATTTCATTCATTTTAGTTTGTATCAGAGTTTTGGGAACCTCTCTGAGGTGAGCCCTGGCAAAGTATAGCCATGTGTCTTAGAAAACAACTAGAGACTACGTCACTACCTCAAAAACGAATGATGTACTATATGTTGGCTAATTGAATTTAAATTTAAAAAAAAAAGAAAAAAGAAAACTTTTAGAGAAGGCTGGCATTTGCCTACCTATTCAGACAAACTCAAACTTAAAACTGCCTTAGGGTGGGCACCTGGGTGGCTCAGTCAGTTGAGCCTTTGTTCTGGGATTGAGTTCCACATGGGGCTCCGTGCTCGGCAGGGAGCGTGCTTCTCCCACTACTGCTCTCCATGCTTGTGCTCTCTCTCTGTCAAATAAATAGATAAAATCTTAAAAAAAAAAAAAAAGGGTTATAGGAGTAGAGGCCAGAGCCTGGAAACAGCTTTTCCCATGGCTAGGGCTGCCAGAGTGGCCCCTGATTACCCTCACTTGAGGGAAAGTCCCCCAGAATTTAATCAACTTGACCAGGTCTGTTTTGTACTCAGAGTTGGACCAGGGGACCAGCGGCCAGTGAAAAACCATATTGAACCCCCTAGTGACCAAATCCATCTTCCCTCACACTCAGGAAAATGTCTTTCTTACATAGTTCTCACAGTTTTTTGATAGACTATTTTTTGTCATGCTGTTTTTTTAATAGCAAGAGGACCAGGAAGATTGTGAAAAGTTCCCTCAAAACCAGAGATTACAAAATTCAGAACAATATTTTGGAGTCTACCGGCTAAAATAGACTCTTCGGCACATCTTGTTTTCTTGCTACTACATAATGACCTTGGCCTCTGGGGCACCAGCCAGAGACTGGTTAAGGATTGACACTGTCGTGATTACCACAGGCCTCTCTCCCGTGTCTTTGGGGAGGTCTGTATCAGCTGTGAGGATTATGTCTAATAGTCATATGTACATGAGAGGCCAAAAGAATCATCTCCTGTTTTCTATATGATGCTTGGCAAATACCAGAGGTTTTGAAGCATTGCCGCACACAGAATCACCTGGGAAGCTTTCAAAACACACCTATGCCCCGACTCCAACCTCAGAAGTACTGACTTAGTCTAAGGTGGAGCACAAACATTGCAATGTATTCAAAACTTCCCAGGCGATTCTACTGTACAGCCAGAGTTGAGAACTTCTGGCATAAACAAAAATCTAGTATTTATTGAGCTCTTGCTACATGTCGAGCACTACAATAAATTGTTCACAAGCATTATCTCATTCAAGTCACATGACAGCTCTACCAGGTAGTTACCATATTCTACCCATCTTATAAATGAGGCAATTGAGCTTAGAAGGTTTTAGTCATTTAAATAGCTGGTAAGTTTCAGAAATAGGAATCTGCTGTCTGGTCTTTCCAGCCAAAAAGTCCACGTGTTTCACAATTATGCTAAAATATCCTACTATATTCTGCTACCTTCTGAACACATAGGATTATGGTAACCAAATCCAGAACAGAAACAAAATACATGCTACCGAATGGGAATATGGGAAGAAAATGTCAAATGGGTGAGGGAGATTTGCTGAATCTAAACCAAATAAAGATTTTGCTATCCTACCAGCTGGGAGCTTACTTTCTTGACCTCAAGAGCACTATATGATTTCTTCTCTGAAGAAGAAAATTATGATGATGACAACAATGACACGACAATAATGTGGGAATATTAGTAACCTCACTTTCTTTTAGATACTCAGAAAATTTATTAAAAGAAGATACACTCGCACACAGACATATACAACACAGGATTTTAATCATTTGCCCCCAACCTTCTCATTTTACATATGAGGAAACTAGGACACAGAGAAGTGAACTGACTTGCTCAGTTTCCCATAGATAGATAGATAGTAGATAGGCAGATAGATAGATGATAAATAGATAGATAGATAGATAGATAGAAGATAGATAGATATTTAAGTTTATTTATTAATTTTTCTAGTAATCTGTCACCCAACATGGGGCTCAAACTCAGACCCTGAGATCAAGAGTTGCATGTTCCACCCACTGCGCCAGCCAGGTGCCCCTCATAGATATTTGAAGAAACTGTCACAGAGTCTCCTGACTCCTAGTTTGGGCCACTTTACCTGATAGAGATTCCTCAGGAAGTTGAATCAGCACCAGAAAATACACACAAGCTATAATAGCACTTCTCTAACCTCTGTCCAGGACATGACCAACAAAGCTGTGTTCATGTGTTTGTTTTGGTAGTCAGAAAACAGTTCGCAGGTAGGTGGTCTTCTTGGGAGAGTCTCAGAGCTGTGTCCTCCATTATCTGTACTTTAAAAAATGTCTCTTCCAGAATGGCTCCCAAAACTGTGGGAAATGAGGCCACTGAGGCCGTAAACATTGGGATTTTGCTTTCCCAGCGTTTTCCAAACTGGTTCTAGACTGACAGGTCAGGATCACTCAGGATGTTTGTTTGAAATATGTATGTGTGACCATGAACCAGAGCTACCAAATCAGAATTTCTGGATGTGAAGCCCACTTTGAAAAACTACTCGGGATTCTTCTGCACACAAACATTTAAGAACCACTGATCTTAGGCAGCAGCCTTTCCTGCTACAAGTGGGTTCCCAGAAGGACCAGAATAAAGTCAGCACCTTCATGACCAAAAAAGCTTTTATGTGCTCTCAGTTCTGATTCTTTACTCATGCTGAGAGCCATGACATTCCACTGGGAAATCCCTGAGGCTCTCTAGATATACCATAATCCAAGCTGGAAGGCCTAGACAAAGACAAAGACCAGTCTCCCTACCTTTTCATCTTGGGTGTCAGCGCCAACAGGGCATGCAAACTTCTGTCCTCCAAGTCCCTAGGGTCCCTCAGCTCATTGATGTCCTATCTGCTGCCAAAAGGGAGATGGCAGACACCGTGGCTTCATTCCTGCCCTGCTCTGCTGTGCTTCCCTTAATCTGTGGTTTCCCAGAGAGTGACACTCTCAGTCGCCTGTGGCCACTTGCCACATTTACACTTTTTCTTGTGTCTCTAGGGGATTCAGCCTTTCGATTTATGCTAGCAGTGGAGGTACAAGTGGAGCCCTCTGAAGAACATGAAAAGGTCTTATCTCTTCTTGTAATGTTTACCTAAAAAAGCAAAATTCATGAAGAACACCAGATGCCTGCTCTTTGAAAGGAAGGCAAACCCTCCATATAAAAGACATCTTTTCTTTTTATTTGAAGACTGATTTTTCAAGGCATAGATGTGCCATCTGTGACTTTACAACTGCAAAGTACCAGGCCTGCCTGGTCAAGAATGTGAAACATCCTTAATCTGATGTCATGCATCTGTGATGCAGGTAGAGACTGGACAACAAGAATAGAACTACTCTAACCATCTGAACAAAAAGCTCCCATCTAGCTACTTGAATTAAATTGAACCATGAACCATTAAACAGTACCTAATCAACATCTAGTGAATCTTTTCAAACAGAATCAACCCGTATCTAATAGGTCCATTTACTAAAATAGAAACAAGCTAGAAAAGCCTTATTTTTGTTTCCTGAAAAAAATGAAACACTAAAGTTAATCCGATTTGTATCCCTAGGCCAAATCCAATCCAACATGACCAAACTTTCTACAACATAATATCAAAATATATTACAATGAAAACTATTTGGACAGATTATTAAACTAGAACCCAGTCATTAATGATAGCTTTCAGTTCTAGAAGGAGATGTTGTAATAAAGGTGGGAAATCTTAATACAATGTGGCCCTATGGAATAGGTTCAAGGGCATGCCCCTGTGTTATGAAACTCTGCATCTGATTGCTACAGAGTCACATGACTGGAGTGGTGGAATAGGATTGATGTATTTCCTCCCTCAGGCAGGAATTCACCTGAGATGGAGCTCATATGTGGGTTTGTCGGTAGAGACACCTGTGAGGCTCTGGGGAAGACAAAGTTATAGACTAAGAAAGAAGTTGATGGCTACAAGGGGACCGGCTCAGAGGATCCAATTATACGTTACATTCAGACAGCATCAGTCAGGTGGAAGAAAGCTCCCGTTTTATTCCAGTTGGAAAACAATTTTCTTCCTTAAGGACCAGACTTGTCATTTTGCTCTAAGCCAACGATCTGCAATCAAGCTTCCTCAGAACTGAGGGTACAGTGGAACTCTGGGGCTAGGATGAGACACCTGCCACTGGCACCAGGACAAAGACTTGTAGCACTTGGCCTGAAGAGCTACCCATTAAATGGTTGACTATTGAAGCAGGACCATCCAGCTGGAGAGTTTCATCTCTTTCCAATTCTCTTTAACACGGAGACTACCTGGGCTCCCCAATAACACTGACATTTAAAGAAGATCTTGTCTTTAAAAGGCAGTCACTATTAACCACCAAAATTGTTTCATACACTATTGTTCTAAAGATATTTTAACACTTATTAATACTTAATAATATCTAATACTTTACATGTGCCTCCCACAATATCAGAACTCGGTAGGTATAGTTTAAATCTTAATATGATAATGTGCTTGGTTGAAAAAAAAAAGATGCATAGAACTCTGTTTGCCCTAAATGTGTTTATAAGCTATTATTAATAATTTCTTTACACATACAAACTGGTGAAATAAAGAACCCAATCTAGGGGAATCTGAGTTCATTAAAGGCACATAAAGCGTATATATGTGTTTCTATTTCTTTTTTTGTTAGATTTTATTTATTTATTTGACAGAGATAGAGACAGCCAGCGAGAGAGGGAACACAAGCAGGGGGAGTGGGAGAGGAAGAAGCAGGCTCATAGCAGAGGAGCCTGATGTGGGGCTCGATCCCATAATGCCGGGATCACGCCCTGAGCCGAAGGCAGATGCTTAACCGCTGTGCCACCCAGGCACCCCTATATATGCGTTTCTAAATATCTAGTGCTCGGTTCTTAGAGAGTGTCTTCTGCTTTATGTGGGAGAACTGGAAAGATCTGTAGGTACAGGGGACATTTTCTGTGTGGACCCAGTCTTGAGCTGTTATTTCCTCACAATATTACTGAGGATATGTAAAAGTCAGGGAAAACATATAAGGGGTGATTCAGCCAATCGGTCCATCGATAAATTTTTAAGTACTTGTTTTCATCGCGAAGCATGTGCTTTTCCATACTTTTCCCAGATTCTTCACAATCACACTGTGAGGTAGGTATATGTCTTACGTCCATTTTATAACTTAGGCTTAGCCAAGCTGTGTGACTTGCCCAAGGCTAGTCAGTCAGAAAGTGGTAGAGGTGGGACTTAAGTCCAGCGTGGCCTCCCTCCAAAGCAGTACTCTGGAACGTCATCAGGTATTACCTCCTGAAGCAACTAGCTACCCACCAAGTCCTTTGTCTTGACGTGGTGTTAGGGGTAGCAGTAGAAGTGGAGAATTGCTCCAGCTTGAACCAAAAATTACAGAAATCAGATATTTCCCAGCATGTCCACAAGACTGGCGGATGGGCAAACTAGACATATATTTTTTATGAGGTGAGAGAAAGCTAATCTCTATGATTATTGACCTTTGGGGGATTTTGAAAAACACCTCATTAAGTTCACAAAATGTTCATACAAATTCACAAGGCTCAGATATTCACCGCAGTCCCTTCAGACCCAGGAAGGGCCCACAGACTCAGTTTAAGAACGTCATTTCTAAGAGAAAAAGGCAAGCTTGACACATTAACCAAATCTTAAGCAGAGCGTGGTGTCTCCTGCTGGCTTTCGTCTGCTGCCCCAGTGCCATCCAGTCCAGTTTCATGGTGGTGACTGTTGAGGGGAGGTGTGGGGGAAAAATGAAACCCTTATAAGGAACTGGGACTTAGTACAGGCTGTCTTTGTGTAACAGAGAAAGCCACATACATACAAAGAGAGTGCCAAAGCCTACTTCATTTGGTCCCAAAACCCATAGAGCTTTGGTACGTTAAGTGAGAAGCTTGAGAAGTAACAATGGGGTCTGTCATCATGGAGTAATCGACATGGTCTGGTAGAGACATCCGAGAAAAATTTCAGAGTCGTTCCTAAAGGAGGAAAGAGAGGAGAGAGAGACGAGAGCCTTCACAACAACAGTTGCTTACAAAACACAGACACCAGAAATATTATTATTATTGTTATTATTATTTTTTACTACTATTATTATTATCTACTGTTTGGACAACTTTGGAGGAGGAATTAAAAATGAAGAAGGGTTGACTTAGCAGTGAAAAAAGAAGTGGTTCATTCCAGGTAGGAAGTACGGAATATAAAGAGAGAGTTTCCAGTGTCATCAAAGACCAAAAGCACTACTTTAAGAATGAAATGACTTGTATATCTTCTAATAACTCCCTTTTTTCTCTCTCTTGTAGAAGCCCCACTGAATTCGATTGAAGCTACACAAAATGCATTTCTCCACAGATTGCTTCTCCAAAACCATAAATGTATAAGAGCCTCTTATTCTTCATTATAATTCAAATAACTGTCAAAATAAAATGCTAGTTGCTTCTCTAGTCGGAACAGTCCCTTTAGACTGTGAAAGAAATGATAATTAAAGACAACCCCCACTGGATGCCATTGATCTTTCACTCAGGATCGAAATCTTTCTGTAAGAAATCCAGAACCGACATAATAAGCTAACACGTGCATATAAAGTGTCAGTGTGCATGAATATTTAATTTCAAATGCTAATTGCAAAAAAAATTACATTGTAATATTTTTAAAGCATTAGTACTTATTAATTTGTCCCTTCTTTGTATAAATTGCTTAATTTTATTTTATTTTTTTTTATACTTTTTTTTTTTTAAGATTTTATTTATTTATTTGACAGAGATAGAGACAGCCAGCGAGAGAGAGAACACAAGCAGGGGGAGTGGGAGAGGAAGAAGCAGGCTCATAGCAGAGGAGCCTGATGTGGGGCTCGATCCCACAACGCCGGGATCACGCCCTGAGCTGAAGGCAGATGCCCAACCGCTGTGCCACCCAGGCGCCCCAAATTGCTTAATTTTAAAATAAGTATAATGTATAGCTTCATATGTATTACTTTCTTATTTATAGTCATATATATAATCATCTGCATGCTACCAAGTTTTGTTTGTTGTGTTTTTCTGTGGCTGGGGGTGGTTGTGGTGTTGTTTTTATGGGTTCATATCATAAGCTAGAAACTGAACATCTTGCCATGGAAATAATTTTCTGTAGAAGAACTTATAATGTGAGTCAATAGTTACAGTGATAAAACACACTAGGACAGCAGAATGATGGATTTTTGTTGTCCCTTGTTGTTGTTGTTGGTTGGTTTTATAAGATTTTGTTTCTGTTTTGTTTATCAGTTTAGTTTCTCTGTTTCTGGACACTGGCAAGGTTTTATCTAATTCTAGTCCCGTCGACTTTTTTGGGACACACCCTGCTCCTTCATCTGCTGTATTAAATAATTTGAACTGTTATCTTGCAGTTGAGATTTTTCAAGATCCATTTGAAGACCACAATAATTAATTTATTCATTAAAAAAGCCTAACACCTCTTGGGCACCTACCACATTCCAGGCATGTTTTGGGCACTTGGAACACAAACCAAAAAGGATTGTTGAATTCATAAGTTTATATTCTATATACTACCTAGTAAGTAAAAAGTAAACTGTATGTTAGTATGTACAAAGGTGATTAGTGCTATGGTAAAAATGAATAAAATGGAGCCCAGAAAGACAGAATATGAGTGGAGGCAGTTGCAATCGTACACAGGGTGATGAGGAAGGACTTGAAGGAGTGTAAGAGATTAGCAGTGGGGATAGCAAGGAAGGAGCCTTCTCAGAGAGACAGCCAGTGCAAGCGACGTAAGGTGGAATTACATCTCCTGAGTTCAAGGAAGGGAAAGATGGCCAGTGTTCCTATAATGGAGTGTGTGAGGAGAAAAGTAACAGGAGAAGGGTCAGGAGATAATAGGGGGACTCGTGAGCCCCTCAAGTTCTTTGGATTTTATTCTTAGGAGGATGTAAAGCCTTTGGACGTTTTTGAAGTAGGGAGCGACATGATCTAACTTAAGTTGTGATGGGTTTGCCCCGGTTGCTCTGTGGTGACCATAGACAGGGCAAGGCTCCCAGGAAGGTCAGATGGGAAGTTGCTGCCATTTCAAGACGTGACAACATGGTGATACAGACCGGAAAATCAGCTGTGGAGACGATGAGAAGTGGTGGGATAATAGATACGTTTAAAGGTAATGTTGTGGGATTTGCTGACAGATTGATGTGAGGAAAAACAAAAGAGAAGTCAGAGATGGCTCTAAGGGTTTTGTTTTAAGCAACCAAAAGGATGGAGACGTCACCACTTGTAAAACACATAGCCAAAGAGTAGACTTCAGTGGAGCAAGAAGTCTAATGAAAAGTGGAGATTGGACTTCTGGTTTCTTGTCTGGCACATAGGAAACTCGGAAGCCATCACTCAATTACAACAAGTAAAAATCTGAACAAACTGAAAAATCGTCAACTTTTCTCAGATCCGTTAGGGAAGGAAGCTCACAGGACAAACTGATACTGTCCAAATTGCGGAGACAGACAGATGAATGCACAGAATCACAACTCACTGGAGAAGAAATCCATGAGCAGAAACCACCATGGGAAGCAGTGCCAATGTTGGAAAACCTGACTTGTAATTGATGAATTGCTGGAGCCTCAGGGCAGGCAAGTTTGAGAGTTTAAAACTTCAGGGGACCCAGTCATAGGGGCACCCGCACAGGTTTGTGAGTTTTCCCTCCAGAAACTCTACCAGGTCCTCACAGTGAACATCACAGGAAAATCTCTTTGTGCTTTCAACAGAGAAGGGGAAAAGGAAAATTTTTAAATTTAAAATTTTAATTTTAATTTAAAAATATGCCAGAGCATTCTGTTCTTAGTAAGGCTTGCTTACTGGGGTTAAAAACTTGCTGGGGTTTTATCACGTCCCAGCCTCCTAGAGGAAGGGAAATGCCCAACTACCCCCTCTAGCCATTCTGTCTCACCTAAGGGAAGAAAAAAGTTGAGAAGCACTGATAAAACTTAGTCCAGGAGCTCAGTGTCACTATTAGACTGAGACCTACCCGCAGGACATTAGACTGCTTCCCCTCTCCTCACACCTCATCACTACATTACTAGCTGCCTTTTTTTTTTTTTTTAAGATTTTATTTATTTATTCGACAGAGATAGAGACAGCCAGCGAGAGAGGGAACACAAGCAGGGGGAGTGGGAGAGGAAGAAGCAGGCTCCCAGCGGAGGAGCCTGATGTGGGGCTCGATCCCATAACGCCGGGATCACGCCCTGAGCCAAAGGCAGACGCTTAACCGCTGTGCCACCCAGGTGCCCCTACTAGCCGCCTTTTATCTAGTATGTCATGTTCACCTTTCAAAAATTTCAAAAAATTTTACAAGACATACTAATAGGAAAAAAAAAAAAAAAAACACAGTTTGAAGAGACCGAACAAGCATTAAAACCAGTCAGAAATGACAGGAATGTTGGAATTACTCGACCAGGAATTAAAAAAACAAACAAACAATGATTAATATGCTAAAGGATTTAATGCAAAAAAGTAGACAACATCTAAGAAAAGATGGATACTGTAAACACAGAGATATGGAATTCTACAAAAGAATCAAAGATAAATAGTAGTTACCAAAAGCACTGTGACAGACATGAAGAATACCCTTGATGGATTCATTAGGAAACTTGATACAGCTGAGGGAAGACTCTCTGAGCTTGGACAGGACAATAAAAATTTCAAAACTGAAAAGCAAAGAGGAAAATCCAGGTCATACCACCTGGTAAGCTACTTGGACTAGCAGAAGCACTAGCTAAGATTGAGAGGAACTGAAAATAAGTGGCAAGGGAAAAGGTAATGAAAATCAGCTAGAGCCTTGGGACCCACTGCACCAACAAGGCTTGTAGTTCATCCTGTTCATTCTTGTAGATTTTTCCCTAGAAATTATGATGACCACCATCTGGAAGAAGCCGTGACTTACATGTTAGATGCAAATGATCAGAACAATGAGCAGGATGCAACACTAATGGAAATTGTTCATGTTGTATCCAGACCCCTCTTGGATCCCCTTTATCGTTTCTGTCTGCCCACCTCCCAGCTTTTATGCAATTTTGCCTCCGGTGGCCTACAACTGTGACTCTTCTTTGGCCTACTGTCCTCAGGCTCCCTGAGCCACTTGTGCAGAGAGCTGGAAGTACATGGAATTAACATTCTCACCATGCCCATGCCCTTGCTCCGTATCTGGTCCTTCACAAGGGACGAGCTGGTGTGGCAGGGTAAAACCAGCTTACTTGCCTTGGCTCAGGACAAACTCTGAAGTGTTCATTTACACTCCAACATTCTCTTGAAGCATCAGGCCTAAGATACCTCCACAAATTATGACCTCGCTTGGTTTCTTCTCCTGTCTTCTTACCCTTCCTTCATTTAATTTCTGGCTTCTCTGCAGAGCACTTCCCTTGTACAACAATTCTTAGCTCAGAGTCTGCTTCTGGGAAGCTTAACCTAAAACATTTTGCTTTAAGCTCTCATTGCACTTTGTACTTCACTGCATATTACTCAACTCATGGGCAATTGATTGTTCAAAGTCTATCCTTCTACTGGTACATTAATTGCATAAGTGGAGGGACTGGATTGTCCCTACTGCTGCGTTCCTGGGTCTAATCTAGTTTATGGCACATAGATGCAAATACATACCGGATTATGTATGAATGAATGAATGTACGAACCAAGAGGGTCAAGATTAATTCGTGAATTAATGACACCTTTGTAAGTCTTTTTTTAAAGAAACAATGCTTTATTTTTTAAAAGTAGATTTAATTAATTAACCAAAGATAGATAAGCAACCCTTATTACTGAAAAATAGAAGGAAGTCCTTAGGAATATGTGTGTCGGTGTCCAACCTTCTGGGCATTCTTTCTCCATACTGTGTACTCTGATCACTTTTCTTAAAAGAGAAGACAGAATCAAGACAGGAGCCAAGCAGGTACCCAATCGCACTGGGTACCAAAGTTATTCTAGTCATTCTTCCCCTTAGTTTCCATCCTCATAGCTACAATGAACTGAATGATGTTCAGAATATCTGATTCTTTGAACCACATCAGCAAGACAGAACACATGGCGAGAGCCCCAAATTACCACTGCTGCTGCTCATGTCTGCTAAGCGAGGCCTCAGCAAATGGTTCAGGTCATTAGAGCAGTAAATACAGGAGAGAAAACTTGCACATTAATCGACACATGGGGAGCTCTTCATTGGCCAGAAAAGGAACTGACAATCTCTTGGTGTGTGCTCTCAGTCACTTAATGACACCATATTGCTGCGAGTAGATTTCCTGAATAATTTTAAGGCAAAGAATACAGAAGAGAAGGACACATGGAAAAAAAACCACAAAAAAACAGAGTCAGTTTTCTCTGCTAGTCTGCCTAGAATTTTAACTACCAAACTAAGCCAATTTGAATTCTTTGTTTTTTAAATCTTTTTTCAAGTCCTCTTCTTCCTCTGTGAGATGAATATACTTCATGCAATACAAATGCCAATTTTGAGTTGTACCATGGAAAAAGATGTGTTCATTAATCCTGGGAACTTGGCTCCAACTTGCACCATCTTCCTTTGGGAGCTAAAGAAACTTTGGTAAGATAAAAGAAATTAGGGTCCCTCCTGCAAGTTGAAGAGATTCTCAGGGCAGAAAAAGTCAATGTATATTGGCTGCGAAGATGTTTTCTTTATAAAAGCCCCATGCTAACATTTCAGAAAGAGCTATAGCAGCTGAGAAAAGAACGAGGACTATGCTTGACTTTATCCACTAAAAGAAAAGATAATTCAGGTAACTTTTAACTCAATAATTACATCTTTGTTTAAGTATGAATGCAAATTAGCTGTCTTAAAATATAAATAATTTATGTGTTCCAAACTTCAGATGAAAGGTTTGTTCACCGAAGCAAATGTAAAAAGAAAATAAAATCCCTTGGTCTAGTGGTAGTAGTGTAGTTTTATTTTGTTTTGCTTTTATTGTGGTTGATGTAGAAGTTCCTTCATGCTGCTCCTGTGGCTTGATAGTCACTTGATAAGGCAGCCTGATGGTTAAGTTTTTAATTCCTGAATTTATACTCTAGTTCTGTCAAAAAATTCAATGAGCTTAAAAAAGGAGATGCTGGAATGGTGAATACAGATTAATAAATCAGGAAAGGAAAATAAGGACAGAGAAAAAAATAGGATGCTAACCATAGTGGTTATTGTTGTTACATGACTGAACTTCTAAAATTGGCTCTAGACTTCTTGACAGCCAGACAAAAGGTAAGTTTATTTATTTTAATATTTTTTTAAAGATTTTATTTATTTATTTATTTATTTATTTATTTATTTATTTGAGAGAGAGCGCACGAGAGAGAGAGAAAGAGAGCGCATGAGCAGGGGAGAGGGGCAGAGGGAGAGGGAGAAGCAGACTCCCCACTGTGCAGGGATTCCCAATGTGGGACTTGATCCCAGGACCCTGGGATTAGCACCTGAGCCAAAGGCAGCTGTTTAACCGTCTGAGCCACCCAGGTGCCCCAAATGTAAGGTAAAACACACCAAATAAGAGAGGGGGAAAAAACCCAACTAATTCACTATATGAGACAAAAATATTTTCCAATTATAAATTTTAGACTGAAGTTTTCATTTGAGAGCATATATAACAGATCCTATTTGATTAGTGGACATTATGCTTGGTAACATTTTTACAGCAAACACACGGCCATCTCACAAAAACATACTTGGTTAATTATTTAATGCAGCTGGGTGAAGGTGATTCCATGAACCAAGCTTATATGGCAAACTCCGGTGTTCTAATTTGTTATGTTTTTTATTTTTTTATTTAATTTTTTTTAGGGGGTTGCTGAGGGAGAGAGAGAATCCTACGCAGGCTCCACGCCCAGCACAGAGCCTGATGCAGGGCTCAATCTCACAACCTTGAGATCATGACCTGAGCTGAAATCAAGAGTCAGACGTTTAACCAACTGAGCCACCCAGATCCCCCCTAATTTGTTTTAATAACAGTTTAAAATTACCAAAAATAGTGAATACTTTATTTTTCCTAAATGGAATTTAGTCAGCCAGGTTTTTATTTAGAGCTAGATGACTGAAAAATTAGATCATACTCTCTGACCAAGATTGAAAATCATATTTCTATACTGACTATGCATTGAAGAAAGCTCCCCATTTTTTGGAAACTAAATGAGCAAGTGGATAAAGTGATCTTTTCCTTTAAGAGCTGACACACAACCTACTATTCTCTTTTGGATTCACTGATGATCCATCAATGCCCACAGGTGAGCATTTGGTAGAAAGCCAGTAAATTTTGTTAGGAGAAGATTTTAGATCTGATCCAATACTTAAATAAACCATGGAATTTGATACCCTTACTTTGCAAAACATGATGTTAGCTTATAGCACTTTTCTTTTTGAGAAAATACAATGATGCCAGTGATCACTGCTTCCCTTTCTACGTGACCAAATATGCTTTAGCTGTAACAATGACAATAGCGATAGTAGTGGTGATAGCATTATTTATCACAAACTTATTTGTGAAGCACTGTTTCCAGTGATTTACAAATAACTCATGTAATTGTCACAAAAAATATGTGAATTATTTGAATTATTATCTCCACCATACAGATGAGCATACTGAAGCAGGAAGCTCAAGGTCACACAGCTGATAAGAGTTGGAGCTCAGCAAGTATAATTTAAAGACTGTGCTCTTAACCACTATGTTTAAAAAGAGCAGCTATAAGAATTAGAATGGGAGAAACACACTTATCATGTAATACTTCCCAAGAACCACCGGCCAGTCTACAGTGGAAATTCAACAGGATACTCAAATTAACCATTCTCCAGGGTTACTTGATAGAAGATCCACAAAGGAAAATAAACAGGGTTCTCGTCCCTCTGTAATAACCAACTAGAAAAAAATGTAATAGAACAAACATCTCACCCACAAAATCAACAAAAACCATAGAGCATCTAGGAATAAATGCCACAAAAGATGTCTCAGACCTTCATGAATAAAGCTGCAAAGCATAATGAAAAGGTATAAACAAATCTAAATAAATTTAAAGAGTAATGGGTGGGAAAACTTATTGCTCTATTTTAGATGGATCCATTCCAATCAAACTCTAAGGCAGGATTATTTATGAATGTTGATAGGTTAGTCTCTGAAACTCATCTGGAAGAGAAAGAGTCCGGATTGAAGAAAAACAAATTGGCGAGATATAAAGAAGACATAGGAATTTTAAGTAACAGTATTGGAGGAGCTCAAGAAGAAGATGTGACCTCGGGTTGACCCCAGAGCAGGACCCGGGCCATCGGAGGCTCCTCCCCCGGAGGACCCCAACACTGTTCCCGCAGCTGGGTGCACTTCCAAGCACTGTAGCTTTGAGAGAGCCCTGTGTTATTGAGAGCATCTGGATGGTACACGTGACCAAGCCCCATTAAGGCCTCTCTATATAAACTCCTGAGTCTGGCGGACAGGTGTGAAGCTGTGCTTAGCCTGCGGCCGCCCACCACCAGCCCCGTAAGTAAGCTCTCTTGCTTATCGAAATTGCCACCTACCAGTCTGGGCTGGCCTGCCCCTTTCTAACGTCTCTGTGCCCTCTCTGTGTGAAGCCAGTTTCAGGTTTCACTCGGGGACTCTCAGAGGTTGCGAGCCAGCAACTGGGGACCCAGCCAGGAAACCCGCGGCACGGGTCTGGGGAAAATGGCGTCTGCGAGGGAAATCCTGAACTGGCCTTTAGACCTCGGGGGCGGAGGGGGGGTCGGTATGTTAGATGCTTATGGATCCCCCCATGAGTAGAGGAATGCCCCGACAATGCCAGCTGGTCTAATGCGCGGGTTTGAGGACCAGCGCGGCCGAGCACTGTGCGGGGAAGGGAGGCTGCTGGCTGGGGGCCGGCGGATTGGCCAGGGAGGCCCGACTGGAGGCTGGGAAGGGCTGAGGTTCGAGAGGGACTCGTGTACCTCCACCACACTGCACACTTTGGGGCTGGCAGACAAGGCGGGAGCGCAGGATAATTTGGAGAGCTTTGCGTGCCGGTTTGCAGAACTAGGCGGGTGCTCAGGCTGCCCCAGATTAGGGTCTGAGTGCTTGTAACAGAGCCCGGTTAGGACGCCAAGAGGTGGAACCTAGGGGAAAGTGAGGAGAGCGAAGAGGAGGCTGTTGTGTTGATAGTGAAACGGATGAACTGTCCCATGTCACCTTTAGTGCAAGAGAAAGCAAGAGCAGCAGCATAACCAACAACCCCAGCCAGCAGGGCAGCCCCCAGTGCAGGAGCCATTCAGGGTAAGAGAAGGTATGCCTACTGGCTAATTGCTGCAGCGGCCAAGTTCCAGCAACAGCCAGGATCCCCCGTGCCCCGGGAGTTCCCCTTCACAGGCCAAACTCCCCTGCAGGCTAGACTAATCCTCCCCTCTCCTCACCCCAGCACCCTGCAGACACTGCCTTCAGGTAGGACAAGTGGTCATTTTCTCTGCCTCCTGCCCTGCCCGAGAAATCCCAATTCCCACCCCATGTCCCATAGCCACACAAGCCGAGCCGGGGGTATACTCCCTGTCTTCTTGCTGGGAGCATCTGTGAGGGAGAGGGTGGGCAGGGAACCCACAGAAAATTCAATGCCCAGGTGCCACCTTAAAGTTTTGGGAGTGATTTGGTTAAGGTAAGATGTGCATTGTTCCAGAAGCTGTAATTTGTTCGCCAAAAAAAGAGGCAGAGCTAAAATAAAGCATTTATTTGGGGTCTCAGAATTGCAATTCAGGGAACACTGATCTTGGACAATAATCCAAATAGTCATCTGTGCACCCCTCCCCCCAGCCTCTCTCTGGGAACAAAAGTCAAGGGTTCTTAAAGACAAAAGGGAATGCTATGCTGTGTGTTATTTCCAAAGAGTTCTGATTGGTATTGGTGACAGAAAACTAATCTTGATTGACTATAAATGGTTGCAAAAACTATCACTAGGCAAAGTCTCCTGTAGCAAGTTGCTTGGCCTTTAGGCTGTGCCCTTGGAATATTTGCGGTTTGGCCCAGTTTGAAAGTTTGTGGTTCCTCTGGTGAGGACGTACATAAGGCCTATCTTCTTAGTAGCCTCCTGGCTCCATTTTAAAACTCCTTGACATAAATGACCCCGATTCATTTCACCTTTCACATTTCCCCATTTTGATCAAGATCTTTCTCTCCAAACATCTGATCAACTATTGCTTAAGTCCCATGTCACTGGGTTGGACTTGTCCCAGGAAATCCTATCCCACATTAGGAGGATTTTTAAATTTTGGATAGTTTGTTTTAAGGAGTCACTGTTATTAGAGTCAGGCCACATGGAGCAACAAGGTGGCAGTCTGGAAATGGCTTCTAGGTCATATCCTCATCCGGGGCTTTGTTAAACTGCCTGGAGATTTAAGTGAATCAGTTCATTGGGTGACCGTGAGCAGATGTTTGAGTTTTAGAAGGACCTTTCTTAGCAAGGTGACGAACATAAGAGCAATTAGCAATAACCTAAAATCCTCCTGGACAGTAGGCATTAATCCAGGATATTACGAATGTTTATTAAGTATCTAAAGGCTCAATGAATTTATCAGTGTGCTAGAGCAGATCTAAGGAAGTGAAACCTATCAATTGTTGGCAAGTTGGCAAGGCCAGTGCAAATTCATATTTCATATTGTAACAAGATTGAGTCCAGAGTAAAAATGGAATCCTTGCTGGCAACTCTCCTCATATTGTTTTCCTCTTTGCCCATAATTTCCTGGAGAAAACCTCAATCCCTTGAGTCCAGAGTGGTTTCATTACCTGCTCCAGTTCCATTTAGTCCCTTGGTTGGGGGGGGCGGGGCGTTGTGAAAAAACCACCTGCTAATTCCTTCAATTCTTTTGGTCCATAAATCCATCCTGATGAAAAGCATCTAACTTGGTCATCTGTGCAAACCTAAGCTGTGCAGTTGGGCAAGTTATAGCAGTGATTACAATTTTTCATAAGCCTTTGATCTGCCTAACCATACGTATTAAGATTAAAGTAATAAACCAGTTTGTGCCTCCTTCTTAACCGTGATCCTATTCCTGATGATAACCAGCTAAAGAGATGGAAGTAATCTCCAAGTGCTGGCATGTGTTCTACCTCAGCTAAAAGGTTGATAATATCCTTTATAGTTTTTAGTTCTTGTGTTATTTTGCTAGATTGAGTAACATAAAAATAGCATTCTTCTAATAGGGCTCAAGTACATCTTCGTTGGGCCATTAAGATACTAAGTGCCCTTCTATTTTGTAAGATAAGTTCTGCCAGTCCATCAATTTGAGTTTGTTGGTACTCAAATGCTTGAACAGAAGTACTGAATGTGGTGGTCATGATTATGGATAGGTTGCATATTGCCTTTTCCAAGTCTGATACACCAATCCAAGGAAAAAAGTCTTGGACAAGGGCATGACCAAGACACTTTCTGTCTACAACTGGGTTATTGGTTGACATCCATCTAAAAAGTGTAATCTTCCCAGCCTTTCCAAAGCCTTTTTAATTGATAAGAGAAGGATCCCAGATTTGGTATAGGAGCAGTGGAAGGAACAGCCTTTCTAATGGTGGCATCAGGGGCAGGGATAACAACTCCAACACACCCTTTCCATGTAATAGATTGGAGTAAATATTGGTGCCACAGAAATACCAAGGGAAATACCAGAACCTTCTAGGGACAAAGCATAAGGGGGACTTCTCCCTTTTATCAGCTTCAGAAGAAGAAATCTCATGATTAAAAATGTCCTCTTCAGAGTACATGATAATCCGATTTATTGGAATTATGTGAGTGATTGTAGGCACATCTTCTATTTCAAGTACTTGAAGCAATAAATGAGTTTGATTGTTGGCAGTCTGTTTTGGACTAAGTTATGGGATGTTTCCAAGAAAAAGATAGGTGGAATTAAGCATCCACCATTTTTCAGATTTCTGATTAATTCTCCCTATTATCCATTAGGGGAAGTACATCTGCTTCCCAGTATCCAGTTCTCCTATAAATTTCATTTCCCCACCGTAAGAATACATTAAAAAAATTATACTGCAGTTGTGTAGACTTCAATGTGGAATGAATTCATGATCATCTAAATCCTATAAAAACCAAACATTCAAGGGAAGATAACCTAATGTCCCATCAATGCCACTTTTATTTTTAAAACATAAGGAAAGATCATTAGTCAATGTCCAGGTTTGAGAGGTATTCTCTTTTGAGCCGGAACAACCCAATGGAAGGCAATTCTATCTAGGGCATGTTTTCAGATAGAAGTTGGTGAGTAACTTCAAAGATGATAGGGGCCACAGGCAGGCCACCCCAAGATGAACCACTTTGACATGAAAATTATTTTGAGTTGAAGGCAACTGAGACTCCGTAGGCTCAAGAGAAACTTAGTGCGCCTCCCTTAACCACCTAGAAGAATCAAATTGGGAGTCTTTCCCAGACTAATGATTATTACTAGAGATAAATTTTATGAGTGACCCACCTGTATGGCAGGGCAAACATCTAATTGCCGAACACCTGCTTTTCTTATTGCCTGGGACTTGTAATCCTTCCCTCAAGTCCTAGACTCCTACTCTTAGTTCACGCTATCTTACCTAGGGCCAGCAGAAGGTAAGATTTCTTACCATGATCAGTCTCCCTGAATCTATCTGTGGAGACTGATGGAGTGAGTGTGTTGAGTGTCTTGTTCTCTAAATTTAGGTTAGCAGAAAATATTTGTGGAACTATTTCCTCGGGCTTATAGACTCTTTGGTAAATACGGTAGAATATTCTCCAGCTACTGACCCATTTTCTCCCAAAGTTAGACTTTGTTTTGCTTTGTGTCTTCTATGTTTGTCATAATGTGCAGAGGAGGTAAAGGCTGTTGCTAATAGACCTCTTGGAAGCCAATGCTACAAAATTGATAGGCACTGGTTGAGCACTTAAAAGCTGTTAGAGCACTTGCCACCTAACTCAGAGATTCCAGTATTAGGATATGTTGGTCATAGAATGGGTTAGATTGATACTAGGTCATCTGCCAACCTCAAGAAAATGTTGATGCGTGGAAATACACTGTAAAACAACATAGTTCCCACCCTACAGCGCATCCTTCTAGGCATTGGTTTGGCTCTGAGAGATGCAAGGCTTGGACAAAACTGTTAATGTGCATATACTGGATAAGATTTTTCCTTTCATCTTGCTCATGTCCTGACAGCTTGGCTTTGTGACCACCGAGAATATTCTCTTTGGTATCTGCCATCTGGAGAGTGCCCTTCCTGGGGTGTACCTTGATAGCCAGTTGAATAGAGTGGGTTTCTGAGTCTCTGGCCATGCCAGTTATCAAGGGAGTGTCATGAGAAGTCCGAGCCTATAGAATCTTTGTTATCTGAACTTTCATTCCCTGTTAGTGCTAGAGAACCTCACTTGCCTGGTGTCCCACATTAGCGGGTGTGTGACTGGAGGCATCTGATGTTTTCGGAGACCGGAGACTCCGTTTTCACTACATCATCCTTACTGCCTATGCAAAGAAGGCCTTTTTCCCCTTACATTGCCTGGTGAACTGGGGAGACCTGGCCCTGAGGCCTCAATCCAGCCCATCCCAAAGATGTTGCTGAAGACTCTTGGTCTCATCAAGAGAAAGAACTCAAGGAAATATACAACACAGTGGACAAGTGATACAAGCAAGAAAGTTTATTAAAGTATGTTCACTCACAAGATGGGAGAGTGGGCAAGCCTGAGGGAGAACATGAGCTGCATGCCCTGGGTTTCTATCTTTCATTGACGGCTGTTAACTAGGAGGTGGAATATTCATGACTTGGGGTGGGATTACTTGGAGGCAGGGTTTCAGGCCCCCCCCCCTTTTTTTTTCCTTACTTGGTCAGGGGTTTCTGGCCTCCTTTTCAGCCGTTTTGGGTCTGTGTGTTTTGATCCGGCTTCTTATGGCTTTGTTTTGGAGCGCTGCCAGGACAGGTGTCTGACTTTCTGGATAGCTGGCCGTGACTACTTCTTTGCTGGTCTATAGGTATCCTGTTAGAACCTAACTAATTGCCTCTAACAGTTAGGCTGACTTTGGAAGTAAACTTTTGAATTGTGTGGGCCGCATCTTCAATGCCCTCTCTGGAAACTTCTTGTGTTTGTGGTTAAGCCATTAAAAGGCTTATTGGTTTGAGTTACTACTGAAATTAATAAGATACTACTCATCAATGGCCAGATGATGGATCCTTTAAATTGGTTATATTTAAAATACATATTTTTATGAAGAGCTCTAAATTCTTATTAGCATAACAGCCACAGGGACTCCCTTGACAAAATAAAAACAGAAATTAGACTTGAGATAAAAATATCCATATCCAATGTGAGATCCCATTCTCAAAATCTACCCTCATTGCCGGTTTTAAATTGCCTTTTCCTACAAAATTTGCAGAGAGCTTATTTGACCATATTCACAATCTTCCCTTCACAGTGGAAACAGGTGACCAAAATTTCTCTTGGGCCCTCCTACAAATGATCAGTGAAAGGCCAGTGTTCAGGGGCTAATAGAAACAAGGATGAATTGTATATCCAGAAAAATGTCTTGTTAAAATGCTTTATATAAACTTTACAAAGGCGCAAATCTTTCTCATTCTCATTTTAGTTACAAAATCTCCACGATACAAAAAAAAAAAAAGAACCCCAAAAAACCCACAAAACACCAATAACAAAAAAATCTCCCTGATAGGGGCGCCTGGGTGGCACAGTGGTTAAGCGTCTGCCTTCGGCTCAGGGCGTGATCCCGGCGTTGTGGGATCGAGCCCCACATCAGGCTCCTCCGCTATGATCCTGCTTCTTCCTCTCCCACTCCCCTTGCTTGTGTTCCCTCTCTCGCTGGCTGTCTCTATCTCTGTCGAATAAATAAATAAATAAATCTTTAAAAAAAAAAAAATCTCCCTGATAAAAAGAAGTGCAGATTTAGTTAAAAAGATAGGCCTGTCCCTTAATATTCAGGTCTTTGGGGAATTAGAAACAACAGTCTTCGCCTTACAAACCTCCACAAAACCAAAATACAACTCTAGAAATAAATTAAAGCCCACCTATCTTTACTAATCTCAGAACTTCCCCTATTCCTCTCAAAATGTTTGATCAGGATATGGGAACAAAACCATCCTGTTTAAGGGGGGTGGGGGGGATAGATTTTAAATAGGAATTATCCTGAAACCCTAGGGGGAATCTTTTGTTTTTATTTTTACATTCTTTCTCTGCCCCCTGAAATTATAAACTTTGCCTTTGAAATGTAAACATAGCCCACAATTACCTGAGACCGAAGGAAGAAAAAAAGGTAGGAAGGGACCTGTGACCAACATAAGTTGATCTACTTTGAGAAAAACTCAAGACAAATCTTTTAGTACAGTCTTTCAATTTAGCATAAAACAAGTTTACTATGAAAAAACATGTTTCTAGAAGTTAGGAATATATTGATAAATTTGCCAATCTAAAGAATTCTGATGAAACACTGTTCCCAATTGCTTACTACTTAGTTATTACTAGAAAATAATATCTCTAAGTATTAAGAATTCTAAATAAGATTACTGAAAATAACAACTCTATGCAAGGAAAGTGAGATACGGGTTTTTGGTGAGAAAGCATAAGGAATATATATATATAAATAATTGTTTTTTGAGGAGGTAAAATTTTTTTACCTACAGTGAGACTGGTTATTTAGAGAGGGAATACTGAGAACAAAATCTGAATGGGGGGGAAGTTGTAGAAGGTTTATGGAGAAAGAATCTTTGGAAAGAAATTTTATACATGGTCAGTATTGGCTAAGGTTAGGATAAATTTAAGTAAATGAGGGTTTTTTAAAGGTTTGCTTGAAAGAGTGTGTGCAGGGAGAAGGGGGGAAGGGCGGTGAGA
This sequence comes from Ursus maritimus, assembly GCF_017311325.1. Taxonomy (NCBI): domain Eukaryota; kingdom Metazoa; phylum Chordata; class Mammalia; order Carnivora; family Ursidae; genus Ursus; species Ursus maritimus. The sequence goes on from NW_024426774.1 coordinate 62,371,860, forward strand.
ATCTGAAGCAGACTCCATGCTGAGCACGGAGCCTGTTGTGGGGCTCTGTCTCATGACCCTGAGATTACAACCTGAGCCAAAATCAAGAGCTGGGCACTTAACCGACTGTGCCACCCAGGTGCCCCTTAAGTAAATGAGTTTCAACATCAGAAGTACACTGATATAAAAATTGGTTTTGTTAAAAGGACAAAGTTTTCTTGAATTATCAATTTTTATAAACAAATTTTATATTTAAATTATCTGCCAAAAAAAAAAACCAACTTCTGTTTTTCCAAAACTTCCTGTTTATTAAGTCTTTGATTACCTAAAAAAAAGTCTTAATATTAAAAGATAAATTTTGCTTACAACTATGTAAACTTCTGTATTTGCTTTTGATGTCTTTTATTGTCACTTTTGTTCAATGGGTAATTGTTTCATAATGATTTGTAATTGATTTAATGATCAAACCTTTTTTAATATTTTGACCTTCCCAAAATTAAATTCTAAAAGTCTTCTGACCACGGTGTAAGGTGCTCCAAAGGACCTATGGAACACTTCAAAAATTTCATGAGAAATTAAACAAAATATGTGTTCTAAAAATCGTACAAAAGCTTTTTACAAATGTGCTTCAGTGAGACTCATGGAGGAGGGAAAAATAAAGCTGAGTACATGTTTCTGATAACCTTAAGATCGTAAAACTGAATTAGATAAAAAAAATAAAAATTTCCAGAAGTAGTGAAAAAACTGGATTCAAGCAAAACAATTAAAACATGGGACTGAATAAGGAGGATAACTATAATTTTTATGATGTCTGAAACAGACTTAAATCTGGAAAAACAAGGGTTTTTTTGTTTTGTTTTTAAGACCTTCTTTTAAGCTGACTCACAACAATTAAAATATACCTTTCTGGGGGTGCCTGGGTGGATCAGTGGTTAAGCGTCTGCCTTCGGCTCAGGGCGTGATCCCAGTGTTCTGGGATCGAGCCCTGCATCAGGCTCCTCTGCTGGGAGCCTGCTTCTTCCTCTCCCACTCCCCCTGCTTGTGTTCCCTCTCTCACTGGCTGTCTCTCTGTCAAATAAATAAAATCTTTAAAATAAAGTAAATCTTTCTGAATAAATCGAAATGTTTCTTTCTGCCTACCTAATCCCTCCAGAATTCAGAAACTCTGAATATTCTTATATTTTTATGGCAATATATTTGTATAAGTTCAATAAGAATCTGTTCTTGTGACAGGATGCACTGAAAACATACTACACCAAAGCTTTGATTGCAGTGTCATATTTGAGAGGGACCTGTGTAGACTCAAATATGACCAGACAGTTCTAAGGAACTAAGGTTGACTTTATGAAGCCAATTAATCCCCTTGGAAATATCAGCCTGTTGCCTTACTTACAGGGTTCCCAGCATACTCAGTAGTTCCCAACTGCCTTAGAAGGTCAGTTCCTAGCAGGTGCAAGAACCTCAGCCTACATGGGGGACCTTGAGAAGAGGGGAATTTATCCAAATCTATAGGTATTGAGGGTGAAGTATGATGGCAAGTATTTGGATTGGCTTTTGGCCCTGAGAGGCTTAAAAAGTTCAGTCTAGAGATTCCTTATGAAAAGTTTCAGCAAAGCGGTTTTAAAGAGCCTATATGATTAATTGCTATTCTTGCTGCACTTACATAACCAATCAGGCAAAGTGGTTTTTTTTGAAACTAGACTTATTTTGCAAACTATTTTTGATAGAAACAAGGGTGATTATAGGGAGAAAATGTAACACACCTTTCGTAGGTATTATATTTTAGTACAGTTTCTTATAAACTAGACTAGATCCTAATTTCTTCTAGTATTCTCCAATGCCTGTCTACAACTCTCAAAACTAACATTTTAAATTTCTCCCATATTTCTGACTTGGAATTATTTGAGAACTAAAACGACCCTTTTCCTTGAAGCCGCAAAATGAGGATAAACAAAGTAATAGAAATTTCAGAGAAATGACAATAGCTCAGTATAGGCCATCCTGGGGCCTGTTGTTCTGTGGGCCACACAAAAATCACCAGAGACCTTTAACCGTAAAGGAGAAAGATCAGGTTGCCACCGCTTGCCCTCACTCTATCAGAAGATGCTTCAAGCTTGACATCTACAAATCTTTTCGACTGGCTACCCTCAGAACTCGAACTGGTTAATAATTTGATACAATTATTAAGCATTATTTTAGTTTCCATAGAAATGCATCTTATTTAATGCCTGATTACTTGAATCCTAGGCCTAGCTTTGAATACACACCTGCATCACTGCCGCCTGAAAGGAGATGAACTAAACAGACCTATTGTCAAGACTGAGACTGTTTCATCTTATTGAACCAATCTATTAGCTTAACTCTTAATATGGAAAACTTAGGGAAGTTTCAGAGGAGGAAACTGTAGGGGCCAAGGACAGGCCAACACAAAATGGGCCACTTTAACATGGAGCGTAGTTTGAGCTAAAAGCAATCGGAACCCTGCTGGCTCGAGAAATTTTATATCCTTCTCTTAACTCCATTGAAGAATCCACATTGGGGGTCTTCTTATTTCCTGGAAATTGTGTTCCTTCTCTTTGAAATCTCAGACCCTTACCCCCTTCTTCTTAGTTCAGGATGACATACATACCTCATTTTGCCTGTCTTTGGAATTTCCATGTCTGTGGATTCCCTGTATGAATTAAGTTTAATTTTCTCCTGTTAATCTCTCTCCTACCAATTTGATTCTTAGTCCAGCAAGAAGGACCTTGAAGGGGATAGATTCTTCTGACAACAAAAGAGAATCTTACATTTTTGCCAGTTAAGTTTTCCATTCTTCTAGGGATAGAGGCCAAGCTATTAATTCAGGCATTTCCTGAGTATGATTTTCTCTGACACCAATCCAACAATTAGGTTTGCAGAATCAAAGTTTTTGCAGGGTAGGGACAAAAGGGTGTAATAAGGCTTGACCATCCGTAATGAGCGTCGCAAGAATATATAAAACATTAACCCAGGACTAAAAATCATTCCTAATAACAGAGGCCATTGTAAGAACGTGGAAAAAAAGATACTGGCTAGTATGAGTTTTATGCAGAATAGAGCAACTAAAATATTGGATTCAGTCCAGAGGGCAAATAACCAATATGAAAGTAGTGAGTTTTTCTGATACTATAAGGATTTATCAATTAAGGAGTCTTAATGTATGTAATATAGCAAAAAGTGTTAAGATACTTACTAGAACAAATACTTCAACAGTCCTTCGTGACTTTCCCTAAGAATCTTAGATGTGCTCTCCAAGTTAAAATGTCAAGCATAAACCCATTCTTGGTATTCTTCATTTCAGGCAAAGAGGTCTACAAGAAGGAATAAGAGGATATATGTTACACATGATATCCTATTTTTTTGTAGAAAAGCTGACGAAAAAGCTTTCCCAGTTAGATGATTAGGAAAAAGGTTATAAGGACAATAAGTTACTGGTTTAAAAAAAAAACAAACATGGAAATATACAAGCCTTGTCCAATGTGTAGAGAAAGTTGTCTACCCAGATGTCCTCTGCTTTAACTCTGGGTCAGTTTCAGTTTTAGGTCTGCAATAGGTTCTGGAGCCCAGTGCGTGGCTGGAGCTTTCTTTAAATAAGAAACATGAATCCAAGAATCAATGCCTTTGAGTTTAGCTGAATAAGGGTTAGTTAAGCATCCCTGTTAGGGTCCTTTTCATTAGGGTTATGGGGCAACTTTGTGGTGCTGTCTTTTCCAGAAGACAAAATCTCCAGGTTGCAGATAATAGTGGAGGATGTTTTCATCTTCCAGGAGTATGCTATGAAAAGATTTTTCCACAAAGCATAAGTATGGAGGAAAATATTCTTCCTTTACCTTTCAAGGCCTTCTGGCTAGACAACAAATCTAATTTATATGAGCCAGATTAACAGGAGAAAAAAAAGTTTTACTGTATATACCCAGATGCCAAATAATAAAACTGAGACCTAAAGAAATGACCAAGGAGGCAGTTTTTATACGTTTTAGACAAAGAGACAGTCTATGAAGAATTGACAGGACAAAGAATTTAACGTTGGGAGCTTCAGTTGGTAAGAAGTTCTAAACAGAATTTGAGCTGTGGTAGTGATGAGGTTGTGGAATATAGGTGAGGTTCAGTGGGGTGGAATCCAGAGCCGACCACCAAGAAAGAATTCTTGAGACGTCTTTGGTGCAAAATGGTGGTTTATTAAAGCACAGGGACAGGACCTGTGTGCAGAAAGAGCTGCTGCCCCAGTTGTGAGGCGTGGCTGATCACATACTATGGGGTTGGGGGAGGTAAGGGAATGGGAGGTTTTCACAAGGAATTTTGTACATTAAAGAAAATTCACAGGACACCAGAGACCTTGCCATTGTCAAGTTAAGGTTGTTTTTTCCTCTTAGGCATTAACATGAAGATAGTTGGGAACTTCCTGGAGGCTGCAGATTATAAAGACATTTAATTGTATCTACATTTCATTCTGGAAGCTAGGTTACTGATAGCTTTGTTCTTGTAAACTGCTATAACATTTGTAAACTGAGGGAGACTCAAGTCTTGCAGGATTGTGGTCTCTATAGGTTAACTATTCTTTTTCCTTTAGGGCAGCCAGGAGTGCCTGAGGAATGTTGCATACAACCCATGGCAGGAGGGGCGGGAGGATGGTGGTGGTGGTTGGGGGGGGGGATTGCAGGGCGTCAGTTTCTGCTTTGTCCTCACCTTGCCTTCTGTTCCCTCATCATTTCCCCCCTGAACAATTTCCCCCCCCCTGAACAATTTTGACCCTTAAATCTTTAAGGTTGTTGAAGGTGGAAGGTCTGTCTCATCTTCTGTAATGTCTTCCTGCTGAATAGGGGCGTGGAGATGTCCCTATCTATGGGTCAATATTCGTCAGTTGAGGAATGTATAGGGGAGTTACAAGAGGGGAGGCAGCTGAATCCAACATGGACAACATAGATGAACCTCCATATTTGAGCCTCCTTGAGTAGAAGGGATCATCTGTTAGCTGGAAGTTATGGCAGTGAAGGAGTCTTGACACTGGGGAGACACCAGAAATGACAAGGTTAATATTGTAATGAGAAAGAAAGATCTTTGATAGTTGACCTTTGATAATTTTCCTCTAGTCTAGGAGTTTAAAGCAATCACTAAAGGAAAGTGATCATTTAAAGTGCCAATTTGAATATGTCAATTAGAAACCCAGAAATCTAGGTGGTAATCTAGACTGTATGCACAGCATTGTTTTTATGCTAGCACAAGTTTCACCTCGTGTAATTTAAAACATCTAATGCCATTCTGTTTTGTAAAACTTCACATATTTGTATTACTTCAGTATTTAATAGAGAAATGCTATTGAATGTCATTTAGGCTTTGACCATGTACTTAAGGGTAGCTGGGTTTAAAGTCTGACAGGTTTTAAGTATTATTTTAGGCATATTTATAAGCATAGCCTGGTATTTAATAAGTTGGCTTCCCATCATCCATTGATGGCTTTTGGTCTTGGACCTGATGTGAAGTCATTATAGTCAGAGACTGTCCCATAGTGACCTTTGAGGCTCCTTTTACCAGGAGGGCTGTTGTATGCTTGGCTAAAGCCTCTCCTTGTAAGTGTACATCCATAGAGGTGGCTTCTAGGATAAATGTAACTACGCGGCATGAAACCATTAAGAAGCCCTCTTTGGGGGTGCCTGGGTGGCACAGCAGTTAAGCGTCTGCCTTCGGCTCAGGGCGTGATCCTGGCATTGTGGGATCGAGCCCCGCATCAGGCTCCTCCGCTATGAACCTGCTTCTTCCTCTCCCACTCCCCCTGCTTGTGTTCCCTCTCTCACAGGCTGTCTCTATCTCTGTCAAATAAATTAAAAAAAAAAAAAAAAAGCCCTCTTTGTTTGAGGTCTAGCCTTAATATTTTAACAAGAATCACTGGCAAGTGGGGGAAGACTTGTCAAGAGATAAGGGCACCCCCAAGTCATCATCTGGTCCAATCACAAGGAAAGTGGGGTCATCCATTATCTCCACAAGCCCATAGTTATCCCTATGGAGTGGGGTATGCTCTGGCTTTTAAGGAACGATTTCATCATCCCAGCCACATAGAATTGGTCAAGGTGATAGCCGAGTTATACAATCATTGGGGAATCCATCCTATTTCCCAGTTGTTCAAATAATTATATGCCCATGGGGTCCTGTTATTAGCCCCATAGAATAGAAAGCATGAAGATTATCTATATATGAGCTATCATATAGAAATAGGAAAAAAGCTATTTTTCTGAAGTTTACCTCAAGTTGTCTAGCTTAAGCAAACATTTAAGGACAATCAGACCTAGAATAACATCCACAAAGGTGGGTTATTTAAATGTAATTTTTCTCTCTAAAATAACCCTCATTTCCAGAGATAACCAAATCAGGACTAATTTGTTTGAAAAAGAGTTCCAATTTTAGCAAACCTGGCATAACTATTTACATAAGCTCAGCAAGAATAGTGATTGATCATACAGATCTTAGAGAATCTGCTTTGCTGAACTTTTATAAGGGATCTCCAGGTTGAACTTTTAGTAGCCTCTCCAGCCTAGAAGCCAAGCCAAGCGCTTGCCATCAGCGGTGCCTGCACTACCTGTAAATTTGGGGGAATTTCTCTTCACAAGGTCCCCAAAGTAGCCTGAGGTTCCTGCACCTGCCAGGAAGTGACATTCCTTACTCACCTGGTGAGGCTGCTGAGAACTCTTTAGCAAGGTGTCAGGCCATTTCCAGGGGGCTTTATGGCTCCAGGTTTCATAAAGTCAACCTTAGTCCCTTAAAGCTGATTGGTCATATCTGAGTCTATGCATGTCTCTCAAATATGACATTCCAGTCAAAGCCTTGGTAAAATAACCAGTGTTTCCAGTGGTGTCCTGTTATAAGGAGAGCAGATTCTTATTGAACTTATGCAAATGATTATGATTGCCATGGAAGGGAAAATACTTAGACCTTTTTAATTTCAGAGGGTTCAGGTAGAGAGAGGTTAAATGTTTTAATTTGCTTTATTATTTCCGTACATCACTGATGTCTTAAGAGAACGTTTCCTCAATCTGGAAGAGCAAACATTAGAGAACCAGCAATGTTTTAAACAAGAGTCACAGCACTATAATCTTTTAGTTTATTTAGTCCCATGTTACTAATTCTTGTTTAGTTTGAACGCAGCTTTAGTTAGTTCTGGAAATTCTTACCCATTTCAGTTTTAGGATTCTATAAAGATTTCGAATACCTGTATTTGTCCCAAAAGTCCTTTATATGAATCTCCTTGAAGAAGAAACTCATTTTAGAGGAGAATAAGAACAATTATAAATAACAAAAACACGGAATGGGCATGGTTAGAGATCTGGTGAGATGAGAGTCTACAATATAGCTGGCAAGGAAATTAGGTTACCTCTGTGACATGTAACACTTCGATAACCGGGAAAGAGTGATGATGACCTAATATTAACACGCCAAAACTTTAGGAATTGCATATTATCTCTAGAATAGTTAAACCGTTTACCCAAAGGTAACCTAAGGCTTATCATTTGTTTAACAGTACTTCTGAAGTAACTCAGCACACCAAAGAAAAAGGCCTATTGAGTTAGACTTCATTTACAATTTAAATCTTGGTTAAGTTTGTTAAAACCTTAAAATTATAGCACATACCTGAATAGGATTACAGATCATTACAAAACTATTTTTATTTAACCAAGGTGACAATAAGAGATTTGAAAGGCAAATATATAGGGTTCTATAGTTGTTAGCAAAATTTAGCTCCTTTGATATTGAAAAGTTTTAACCAAGTAATCTGATAATGACAAAACATAGAAACTTTATTTTCTGTGCAGAAAAAAGCCATTGTTTTCTTATCCAGAATAGACGAACAATTCAAGAAACCTTTGTCTTTTTGAACAGAGAGAAAGCAGATTTATATATCTTATACCAGTGTACTTTAGAAATCCATTCATTTCAATCTTAGTCTTCCCGACCACACCTAAAATTCCTTTCCTAGGATTTTCCTTCCACAACTTTCTTTTGTATTCAGATTTTATTCCATGCCATCTTTCCAAACAACCATCTTATTTAGGACAAAATTACATTCTTTTACCTTCAACAAAAACTACATTCCCATTCCTTATCCTCCCTACGTATCTCCTACATTTCTACACACAGAGTTGCTTCCCTTATTTCCATCAGCCTTCATTACATTTAGTAGAATTTTGCATTCTTTAGAAACACTAGTCTCCAGTGAGTGAAGACTAGTAACCCATTATGAACTGTACACCGAAACCTTTAGATGGCAAATTTATAAATCAATTAAGCACAAAACATGTTTACCAACAGATTTAAATATCCTTCATTTCTTTGCAATAAGAAGTCAAAAGCACAAACCTACGTCCAGTTATCAATGACTTAGCACTTTATCCTATTTGGAAAAGACCTAGATGTCCTATGAATTCATCCAACCTAAACTTTAAAGATTCAGGCTACCAAAGACTTTAAAAGCTATTTTAACAATTACCCATGAAAACTTTGAGACAATTAACCATCATTTTAGTCATCTTTTTACTAACAACTCACAACAGAGATTAACACGTTTGTCTGACCCTTACTAAAGCTCGATAGAATAAAAGTTTCACATTTAGTGCTGATAATTTAAAAGCCATATCTATCTTAATTAAACCAACAAACTTAGTTTAAATACTGAATTATGTTCCACCTGCATCCTCCCCATTGTCAATTTTTACCTGAGACACTAGTGGGCAAATCTGGAGTGGGTGGTTAGGTCCTGGGGGTGCTCTTCTTGCTCCTTGATGGTGAGGAGGGGAGGAGCAGCCATGGTTCAGGAGGCACCGAGGATGGTACAGAAGCCAGTTATGCACGTGATACCCAAGGTGGTGCAGAAAGAAGGGGGAGGGGGAGACAGTGGAGGCAGAGTGCTGCCAGAAGGCAGAGAAAGGGTTTCCGGTTTCCGAGCTCACCAGCTCCAACAGGAGCAGAGGCCATGTTTTCCTGCCAACAAGGGGGAATAGGCAGTCCATGTCAGGCCAGAGAAGAATGGAATTTCCCCGAAACAAAGGGAGTTTTGGCAGCTGCTTGGAATTATTCCTTAGAGTCCCCGTCCCCAGGTAGACTAACCACAGTTGGCTCCAGTTATAGCCATTAACCCAGGAAATGAGTGAGGGAGAAGCCCCCACATCTTTTAGAAGGAACAGAGAGAGAAGAGAGTCAAGAGTCCCCTTTGTCTGGGATGGCCTGTGTTTCCTCCAGCAATCTGGATTTACTAGGAGGAGGCCTACTTAGATAAATATCATCCAATGTCAGGAGAAAGTTTACCAGCTGACCCATTTGGGCAAACATTCTCAAGAGGCCCTTAGGTCGGGGTCCTGGTGTAGAGCAATGCAGGACTAGGTACAAGCAATGGAGATACCCTAGGTCCATTTGCCCTAGAAGAGATCTGATAGATCCCTATGAGGCCATGCAGTGTTACAGGAGATCAGTATTGTCCTAAATTTTGCAATCCGAATTGTTTCCAGTGGGTTAAAAGGCATCCCAAGGGAAAATCCTTGGGGACTGAAGAAGCTCGCATCCCATGCTAGAGAGGGTCCGTTAACAAAGAAAATCCCCTCCTGACTCCCGGGTGGCATCCCACGCACAGGATATGTCAGAGGTTCCTGGTGTCAAAGCAATCCAGGGCGTCCCTTAACAAAATCACTATGATCACTGCCGCCATTAAAGGGCTCTGTAGGAGGGAGGCCTGCCCTCCCCCCACTTCCCCATTGCATCCTAGCCTGCAGATGGGTGCCTGGCCTATGGACTTAATGAGGTTGTGGAATATCGGTGAGGTTCGGTGGGGTGGAGTCCGGAGCCGACGACTGAGAAAGAATTCTTGAGGCATCTTTGGTGCAAAATGGTTTATTAAAGCACGGGGACAGGACCCATGGGCAGAAAGAGCTGCTGCCCGGGGTTGTGAGGGGTGGCTGATTATATACCATGGGGTTGGGGGAGGTAAGGAAAAAGGGAGGTTGAGAAAGTACTTTCTTATGTTAAAGAAGACTTGAAGGACACTGGAGGCCTTGCTATTGTCAAGTTAAGGTTGTTGACCCCTCTAGAAGGTGTTAATAGTAAGACAGTTGGGAGCTTCCCAGGAGAATGTTACTTTCCTCCTATCACATGTCCTTATCAATGGGCTGCAGGTTTAAAAGAAATTCCATTTTATTTACATTCCCTTCTGCCTCAGCCTCCCTCAATTTTGTGGAGGGGGTGGTAATGTTAGGGCTCCAGGAAACTGAATTATGGGTTTCTGGAAGTTAGGCTATTGATAAGAAAGCTTCTTCCTTGTAAATCACTAGGACATGTGTAAACTGAGGGAGAATTATGGGTCTTGAAGGGCTGTGATCTCTGTCAGTTAACCATTTGTTTTTTCCTTTCCTTAGTTTTAGGGCAGCCAGGAGTGCCAAGGAATGTTGCATACATTGGGGGGGGAGGGGCGTGTGCGGGGTGTCAGTTCCTGCTTTGTCCTCAGCTTGCCTTCCGCTCCTTCATCAGACTGAAATACCATGCCTTGAAGGCCGTGCCTTGAAGGTCACGCCTTATTCCTATTTTACCTTGCCTTGAAGGTCATGCCAGAGAAGGTCATGCCTTACCTTGCCTTGAAGAACCCGCTGTTTTTAACCCATGGAGAACACTAGAAAAGTTTTGCAAGGGAAAATTACCGCATTTTGTAACTTAAGTAGTTAGTAGAGTATATTGACGGAAAACAGTAAAGATGGAAATCCATCACGGTCTAAGTGACATTCCAACACATGTGGTCCTTACAGCCAATTTCCCTAGGAAACGGTCCCTGGTTGGGTTGTAATTCCATCGGGTACTGGTTTCAGCCGGCTCAGAGTGGAGGTCCCGAGGCCAGAAGCGGCTAGACCAGGGATGTGGAGGGGATTGCATTAGATCAATCAGGAGGAAACCTCACACGGGAGTCTTAAGATAGGCAGCCCTGCTACTCACTTTGTATAAGGACAGCAGTAAAGAGGGCATCAAGGGTCTTATTATCATCCCCGGCAGGGTATTAACTCCAGCCAGAAGGCAGGCTTTCTCCTCCCCATAGACTGCCTAGCCGCAGGCTAGAGGACTGCAGCCTGAGCAGTCAGCATGAAAGTGTTCCAATTAGACCGCACTCCTTAAAGAGTCCCTGGAATGAGAGTAAAGAGGAGAGAAAGTGATCACCAATTTTGCACCGAAGCTCAGAGTCCAGGTGTAAAGACTCAAAGCCCCACGTTCGGCCGCCATATGATGAGGTTGTGGAATATAGGTGAGGTTCAGTGGGGTAGAGTCCGGAGCCGACGACCAAGAAAGAATTCTTGAGACGTCTTTGGTACAAAAGCACAGGTGCAGGACCCGTGTGCAGAAAGAGCTGCTGCCCCAGGTTGTGAGGCATGGCTGATTACATACTATGGGGTTGGGGGAGGTAAGGGAATGGGAGGTTTTCAAAAGAATTTTTTATGTTAAAGAAATTTCACAGGATACCAGAGGCCTTGCCATTGTCAAGGTTGTTTTTCCTCTTAGGTAGGCATTAACATGAAGATAGTTGGGAACTTCCTGGAGGCTGCAGATTATAAAGACATTTAATTGTATCTACATTTCGTTCTGGAAGCTAGGTTACTGATAGTTTTGTTCTTGTAAACTGCTAAAACATTTGTAAACTGAGGGAGACTCAAGTCTTGCAGGATTGTGGTCTCTATAAGTTAACTATTCTTTTTCCTTTAGGGCAGCCAGGAGTGCCTGAGCAATGTCACGTACATCCCATGGGGTGGGGGGTATTGCGGGGTGTCAGTTTCTGCTTTGTCCTCACCTTGCCTTCTGTTCCCTCATCAGTAGTAAAATTAGGAAAAAGTAACAAGGGTTGCGTATACATCCTTCTGGGCCCTGAATTTCCTGCCTTTGGTGACAAGGCTGTCTCTTTACCTCCTAGTATAGGGGAGCTATCTTTCAAATGGAAAACTTACTTTCTTTTTTTAGGGGGTAAAGAGAAGGGTCTGGTGTCCTTGAACAGCTGCCTCCTAAGTAACTTTTACTCCAAGTAATAGACCAAAGTGGCACATTTTGGGTGGCCTGCCTTTGGCGCCTCCTTCCCTGGAAGTTTCACACATTACAAGATGAGTTGGTGGGTTGTCCTGTCTCAACAAACCAGTCTCTTAGTTCAACTGACAATAGGTCAGTTCAGTTAAATTCATAAGGAAGTGGTGATGCAAGTGTGTTTTCAAATTGAAGCCTATGGTTCAAATAATCAGGTGTTATAAGAAGTATTTCTATGGAAACAAAAGAAAAACGATGGTTAATCATTGGATCAAACTTAAAAACCAGTTTTGGGGTTCCGAAGAGAGCCAATCAAGAGGATTTTTTAAATTCCAGCTTGAAACCTCTTCAGATAAATTTGGATGAATTTCTCGTTTCGCAGGTTCCCCCAAATATCCTGAGGTTCTTGCACCTGCTAAGAAATGGCCACCTTTACACATCCGGTAAGGTTCCTGGGAACCCTGTGTAGGGACCAAGGGCAGGACCAAGATGGGCCACTTTGGCATGAACATTATTTTGAGTTAAAAGCAACCCAAACCCAGCCTTTACCTCCCCCCTCAACTGCCTGTTTGTACCAGGAGGAGAGCTATTAACATTGATTCTTCTTTACCTAAGAAACTTCTCTGCATAATAGAGTACCTTTGTTTTCTCAAGATCTCCTTTCAAGTTCTTATAATGGTCTACTCCCCTTTGTATCCTCAGACCCTATTTCCTCCCCTTAGCTCGCATAAGCATCATGGTGCCTCACTGTCTTTGGAATTTCCATCTGTGTGATTTCCTCATAGTACCCTGTTAAAATTTTGATTTTCTCCTGTCAATCTGTATCATTGTCAACTTGATTCTTAGTCCAGTTCGAACCTTGAAGGATAAAGAAGTTCTTTTTCCCCAATACCTGTAAGCAAGGTATAATGTTTTTCCAAGGGACTTTGTTGACCCCATACAGTCAACCTTAGTTCCTAAAAACTGTTTGGTCATATTCAAGTCTATACGTACCTCCTCAAAATGTCAAAGCCTTGGTAATATAACCAATGTTTTCAGTTGGATCTGGTCATAAGGAGAACAGATTCTTATTGAACGTATGCAAATAAATATATTGTCATGAAAACTTACAAGAATATTCACTTAGAGTTTTTGAATTCTGGAGGTGTTGTGGAAAAATAAGAATCAGACTGAAGAGAGACCAAGTGACACTCAGAGAAGTAGGAGAACTCGGATTTTTTTTTTTTTTTTTTTTTTAATGCCTGCGGACCCAGATGAGCTCCTGCTCCAAATTCTGGGCCCCAGGCAATGGGGTTACAGGGCTTTTATAGGGGATTGCAGGCCGCCAGGTTCCAAGGGCTATGCTGACTGCTGGTAGGTGGGTTTAAACTGGGGGAGTGGAGGCTGCTTTCAGCGGGAGCAGTAGTGCAGGGAGCCTGTGGCAGGAAGCCTGTTTACAGAAGCAGGAATAGCTGGTTATCCCTTGCTCCTAGGAGGGCTTCTGGGTATTTCTAGCTTATTGTTAGTAACTTTCCATCTTCTGGGACCTCCTGGCCTGGGCCTCCTCTGGTCAATTTTCCTCTTCAGAGGGGTCAAGTGGGAAGAAAAGGATAAGTGTTCAAATTTATTCACAAAGGTATATTTTATCAAATAGATGTAAGTCAGAATTAGCTTAAGAGAAAAAGTTTTCTTAAATCTGGAAAAACAAAGATGAAAATATCGGCAATATTTCAAACAAAAATCATAAAAATTATAATTTTTCCTCTTCAGTTTGTTTAGTCTTATGTTACTAATTCTTTTTCTGCTTAATTTGGTTCTTCCACTAGTTCCAGAAATCCTACCTACTTTAGTTTTATGATCTTAAGCTTATCACAAACTTGCATTCAGAGTTCTTTCCGTAAGTCTAACTGCAGATGAAACATATTTGCAAGAAGGTTTTATAAAGCATCTCAATAAAAGCATAAGTATCTATAAAAGATTAAAGACTAAAAATGGCCATAGTTAAAGCTCTGATTAGAATTCATCACAATGCAATTGATAAAGAAATTTGGTTATTTTGACCTTCAAGACAGTAACACACCAGGACCTATCCAGATTGCTAGGAGTTTCATAAAATTTTTAGAACATTGATTTTAATATACAAATATAATGTAAGAGGGTTTAGTATCACTTATTTAACAATGTTTCCCATGTAATTTAACATAAAAAATAAGCATAATTATTTTAATATCTCTATGAGAATCAAAATCTTTGAAATATTCAAGTGACCTTCTGGAATATTTCAGTTATGTTGCCGTCAAAAGGCTTTATTTTAGAATTTGATTTTGGAACATTTATTTTAAAAATTAAAAGGTTTGAACATGTGATTAGATCATAGATCATCATGAAAAAAATATTTAGCTATTTAACCAAAGTGACAGTCAAGGATTTTAAAGGCAAAAACAGAAGGGTTAAATAGTTGTGAATAAAAATTAGCTCTTTTAGTATTTAGAAGACTCGGGGTTTTTTGGGGTTCTTTTGTTTTTGAATAATCAAACATCTGATAAAGACAAAGCATAGAATCTTTGTTTTCTAGGCAGATTATATTAAAGTTAAAGAAAAAATTGTTCATAATTTCTTATAAACTGAAACCAATAATCTAAAAGCTTTTTCCTTTTAACAGAAAAAAAAAATCTAATTTTGCTCCAGTGTACTTTTGTATTATCTTAATTCCAGTATAGTTAACATACAGGGGTATATTAGTTCCTGGTGTACTATATAGTGATTCAGCACTTTTTTTTTTTTTTAAGATTTTATTTATTTATGTGACAGACAGCTAGCGAGAGAGGGAACACAGCAGGGGGAGTGGGAGAGGAAGAAGCAGATTCCCAGCGGAGGAGCCTGATGTGGGGCTCGATCCCATAACGCCAGGATCACGCCCTGAGCTGAAGGCAGACGCTTTAAGGACTGCACTACCCAGGCGCCCCCTGATTCAACACTTCTACACAACATCCAGTGCTCATCACAAGTGCACTCCTTAATTCCCATCACGTATTTCACCCATCCCCACAACCACCTCCCCTCTGGTAACCATCAGTGCTCTGTAGTGAAGAGTCTGTTTCTTGGTTTCTCTCCCCCCCCCCCCCCATTCATTTGTTTCTTAAATTCCACGTGTTAGTGAAATTGTATGGTATTTGTCTTTCTCTGACTTATTTCAATTAACATTATGCTCTCTAGCTCCATCCATGTCATTGTAAGTGCAAGACTTCATTCTTATGGCTGAATAAGATTCCGTTGTATATCTACACCATATCTTCTTTATCATTCATCAATTGATGGACACTTGTGCTGCTTCCATAATTTGGCTATTGTGTAGAACACTGCAATGAATATATGGATGCACTTATTCTTTCGAATAAATGTTTTTGTATTCCTTGGATAAATACCCAGCAGTACAATCACAGGGTCATAGGGTAATTCTATTTTTAACTTTTTTTTTTTTTTTTAAAGATTTTATTTATTTGACAGAGAGATAGCCAGCGAGAGAGGGAACACAGCAGGGGAGTGGGAGAGTAAGGAGCAGGCTCCCAGTGGAGGAGCCTGATGTGAGACTCGATCCCGGAATGCCGGGATCACGATCCCGGAATGCCGGGATCACGCCCTGAGCCGAAGGCAGACGCTTAGTGACTGAGCCACCCAGGCAACCCTCTTACAGCTGCTTTTGCTGCATCCCAAAGATTTTGGACCATTGTGTTTTCATTTTTTTTTTTTTGTCTCCATGTATTTTTTTTTAATTTCTTGTTTGATTTCTTGGTTGACACATTCATTGTTTAGTAGCATGTTATTTAACTTCCATTTATTTGTGCTCTTTCTAGTGGTTGATTTCTAGTTTCACAATTTTGGAGTCAGAAAAGATGCATGAATGACAACAACATTTTTGAATTTGTTGACACTTATTTTGTGGCCTAATATGTCATCTATTCTGGAGAATCTTCTATGTGCACTTGAGAAGAATGTGTATTCTGCTGTTTTAGGATGGAATGTTCTGACTCTATCTGCTAAATCCAGCTGTTCTGATGTGTCTTTCAAAGCACTATTTCCTTTTTTAAAGTTTTTATTTAAATTCTAGTTAACATACACTGCATTATTGGTTTTAGGAGTAGAATTTAGTGATTCATCACTTACATACAACACCCAGTGCTCATCATAACAAGTGCCCTCCTTAATACCCATCTAGCCCACCCCCTACCCACCACCGTGTATCAACCCTGTTTGTTCTCTATTGTTAAGAGTCTCTTATGGTTTGTTTCCCTCTTTTTTCACCCCTTCTGTATGTCCATTTGTTTTGTTTCTTAAATTCCACATATGAGTGAAATCATATGGTATTTGTCCTTCTCTGACTTTTTTTGCTTAGCAGATAACACTCTAGTTCCATTCACATTATTGTAAATGGCAAGATTTAATTCTTTTTGATGGCCAAGTAATATTCTTGTGTGTGTGTGTGTGTGTGTGTGTGTGTGTGTGTGTATGTATACCACTTCTTTATGCACTCATCAGTTGATGGACATTTGGCAAAGGCACTGTTTCCTTGTTGATTTTCTGTTTGGATGATCTGTCCATCAATGTGGGGTGTTAAAGTTTCCTACTATTATTTTATTACTATCAGTTATTTCTTTTGTGTTTTTTATTAAGTATTTCAGTGCTCCCATGTTGGGTACATGAAGATTTAAAATTGTTACATCTTTTTTTTGGGTTGTCCCCTTTATTAGTATATATTGTCCTTTGTCTCAGTTACAGGCTTTATTTTAAAGTCTATTTTGTCTAAATATTGCTACTCCACTTTGACATACATTTGCGTGATATTTCTTCATCCCCTCACTTTTGATCTGCTTGTGTCTTTAGGTGTGAAATGTGTTTCCTGTAGTCAGCGTATAGATGAGTATTGTTTTTTTATCCATTCTGTCACCCTATGACTTTTGATAGGAGCCTTTAGTCCATTTGCATTCAAAGTATTATTGATGGGAATGTATTTATTGCAATTTTGTTACATGTTTTACAGTTTTTGTAGTGTTTCTCCATTCCTTTCTTCTCTTGCTCTCTTCCCTCAGTAGTTGGCTTTCTTTAATGACATCCCATGATTCCTTTCTATTTATCTTTTGCATATCTATTACTGGTTTTAGATTTGTAGTTCTCATTTGGTTGGTGGAGAACATCTTGTGTATACAGCAGTCTATATTAAGTTGATGGTCACTTAAGTTTGAATCCACTCTTTCTCCGCCCCATGTTTTATGTATACAGCGTCATACTTACATCCTTTTGTGAGTCCCTTGACTGATTTTTACAGATAGACTTACTTTTACTTCTTTCGTGCTTCCTACTTT